>NC_056740.1:80130355-80434105 GCF_019279795.1 Protopterus annectens | reverse complement strand
AGTTGATGATTCAGTGTACTACACCCAACTAATATTATTCCATAAAGAATCCAAACAGTGCAAACAGTGACATTTTTTTACGATCTGTGGTGACTAGACTTTTTCATTCATCACAATTAATTGTATATTTTTTCTTTTTTTTCAACAAGAAAAAATATTATAATGTTATTCAGTTATAACCATCAAAATATCCTGTTAACTCATCTTGTCTGATTCAACATTGATAACAGAGATAAAAAGTTTGTTTATTTTGAAAAGTAGAACTAGATCTGCTATGTAATGTGTGTCATGTTTATTTTCTTTGCCAATGTTTCAAATATTAACAGCATAAGAGCTTCTGAGGTGGGCTTATTTCCTGAAAGAGTTCAACAGGGTGCTAACAGCATCAAATGTATGTTAGTAGCTCTGCACAGGTTAGCTACAGATGTTAGAATCATTTCTTGGCCATGGTACAATAACCCACTATGACTTTACTCTCCAGAGAAACTGTGAATAGAATTATAAAGGTTTATGCTGCTCTCCCTCCATTCTGAGTGCATGAATAGTATGCCAGCTACAGGCTTTTTCAAATATTTGAGGAAATGTGTCACTGAATTTCCCTACATAACTTTCCAACTGCTTATGAAAGACAGATGTAAAATTAGGAGGAGAAAACGAAGAACGTTCAACAAAGGGCTTCCTTTCAATCTGTGTTGACTTTTATCTCAGGTGAGGGGACAGGGAAAGAATACACATCTATCACATTAGAGATTATTTTCTTTGCTCTTGTTGGTATATATTGATGCAGACGGCTGTGGGTTCCATTCCCACACCAGGTAGATGAATTGCTGACACTGCATTGCAGCATAAGGACACTCCTGACTGTGCTGTAGTTCACATAAGATGGTAAGCCGAGGTCTCATCTGCTTGAGTTGGCAGTAGCTCAAGTGGATATAAAAGACTCACAGCACCTATTGAAAGCATGTGGTTCCTTTATTTAATACAACATAAAATCATTATTTACATACTTTCAAAATGTACATATTTACAGGCACACACACAAATATATATATATATATATATATATATAAATATATATATATATATATATATATATATATATATATATATATATATATATACATTTATATTTCTTACTATTTACATTTTCTTATAACATGTTCCTTGCTACTCTTCCACAATTAATTTCCACTCCTCCTTCTACAACCATAGTCTGATTTTCAAAACATATCTGCCAAAATCCATTCCCTGTTTGACAAAATTTCATTCAGTCTTTCATTTCAAATAACCCATATTATATGAAATAAATTCTTATATTCCCATCTCACATATTCTTTATTCTTATTCTTATAATACCTATATATAATCATGTTCATATCAATATTGTTGCTATCATTAATAGTCTCAAAAATATTTTCTTCATACAACTTTTCCCAGAGTATCACCACTCTTTTACATTGCAGAAAACATGCTCAGTTTTCTCTTCCTCCCCACAAATAAAAACACTTTTTCAACTTTTTTTTGATATGGCATATTCACCTTTACTGGGAACTTATTTACTACCGGTCTCCATAGGAAATTTTGACACTTTACTGCCTCGCTACACCACTTTTTTTCCTTTCTTTAACAGCTCTAATTACTTCTTCTGGAAAATGTTCCCAAGGATTTACATAATAGTATTGTTTCATCACATTATTACGCCAAATCCCTGTATCTTTCTCTATATCATTACATTTTATTTTCCATTTTACTATTTTTGATAAGTTTTCATTTCTTCATTTACATATTCTTTTCCTCTTTTTCTTATTCCCATCTCTCAGAATTGTTTGCACTTACATTTAACCATACTCACTATTAAATTCTCATTTTATTCCCTTAGCAACTTTAATACTCTATACAAGTTTAAAGAAGCAGAGTAAATAACTGGAATTAGTAGCCCCAATCTCACTTCATCTTCACTCATGTACAACAGTTCTTTTTACTGGGTTTAATCTTGAATCCATATGAAAGAAAACATCAACGGTACAATTTCCTTTTCATATTTTACTAGGATCAAATACACTTTTGAGATATAAGCTACTTTTCCCATTAATATTGAATTCACTATATAAATGCTTTTTATGAATGATAATCTATACCTCCTCCACAGAAGACATACTTCCTTTATCAAACCTTCCCACTGCATCATAATGACATAATTTTCCCCAAATTGTATTCCTAGCAAAGTCACATCATTCACTGAAAAATACACCACACCGCCCTCCAATTTTCACATCATCTAAACCCTTACACTTATCTTTACTCAGGGTCATTCCCAATTCCTTTACACATCCATTTGTACAAACCAACGCTTCCCTCATCGTTATATTGTTCTTAGCAACTACAACTGCATCATCTTTGCATATCCCAATTACCGGTATTACCATCTCCTTTTGTGTCACACACTATCGTATTCTTCACCAGTGCAAACAATATGCCACTCAGCAGACATCCTTGTCTTATACCACACTTTATGCATATTTCTTTATTCAGCCACCCACTCACTAACACTGTTACTCTATTATTCAGATATGCTGACATGCACATTCTCCAAATTCTCGTTCTCCATAACATCCCACAAAGCATCATGTTTTAGTTATAAAATGCCTAGCTATTACCTATCACAAGTTTCACATCCTCCCTTTTACTATATCATCCACACATTTCTTTCACAACCAATAACCATTTCTGACATCCCTTCCCTTTATACCATGTATGCATTCTACCATAATATCCTTCATCCGTCCTTCCAGTTTTCTTCATATTACTTGCATAAAAATTGTATAGTCTGCATTATTTTGTGATGGGTCAACAGAATTTTTATTCCATCCTTCTCATCTTCATTCCATATAAATTTTAATATCCCACTAAATAACTCTTCACAAACAAACTCTTCCTTCAACCATTCATTCAGTACATTTACAAAATACTCTCTTTGCCAGCCATAAATTTCTTATACATTCCATACCTTATACCATATGGGCCTGATACTGAGTCAACATTTACTTTCCTAAGTATAACATCCAATTCACTAACAGTGATCAAATTTTTCCTTAACTCATTCTGGAAATTTCTTTACCTTCCATTATCTCTCTCTAATTTTACATCCTTATACTATTACATGTATTTTCTACATGCTGTACTACAACACTCATTATTTGCTCTTGTATTCTCTTTACCTCTCCATTTACACATTTCCTTTAACTCATTATGTTAATAACATTCTTTACTATTTCACCCAAATATGCAGATACCTCTTCCCTTATCCCCTGTGAATAATACCTCTGCCTAAACAGTAATGCATTATTTCTGATGGATTTCTGGTATATATTTATTTTTCTACATCATAATACTCTCCTTCATTTATTTATTTACTTTACATTTGTTGATCGGGAATGTCTGACTGAGCTGGTAGCCCTTTTTCAGCAGAGGCCCGAGGAGAAAAGCTCCACTTTTACATAATATAATAGTAGAATGGTAATACATCAATAAACTGAAAAGGTATACATCATTATCTGGAGATAAGTGTTGTCTTGTATTGATCATGACAAGTCTTGTATTATTCTTTAAACTCTCTAATACATTTCTATACATTTTCCCATATTTAACATTTTCTTCCTTTCTTACACCATCCTGCTATGAGGGGTGGGCGCTTTTTATACTTCTTTTTAAGTTAAGTCCACTGCTCTGACCAGATTTTATAGAAGTACTTCATGGTTGTATGATCCATAACTGCTATACTTCCCACTGTCCAATTTTATACGATAATTTCAAATGTATTCTTTTTATTTCAATTCCTACTTTTACTCCCCTTCTTCCATCACCTCTGTCCATATTGCTAAATGATCTAAAAAACCCATTACAACTCTATACTATCTCCTACCCCCTAGCCTTCCAACACTACAAGATAACAAATTTCAGATCCAAGTGCCCCTTTCTATAAGTCAACATTCGTTCCACACAGCTAATTTACCATGTTATCAATTTCTGCATTTTTTACATATTCCCCATTCTTTTTTTACATCTTCCCCATAAATCACAATTAAAGATCCCTGCAATTATAATTTTCATATTAACTACCACATATTCTAATATTTCATGAAACAAATTCTCACTTTACATGCTGGTTATATGTGCATATAATGCAATAATTCTAAAAACATGATCTTTACATGTCACATCCACAACAGATAACTTTCCTGTCCTTACCAATGTTACATCTAGTATTTTTACTGTTTCTTTATATAGCACAGCCACTGCAGAACAACTTTCACTTCCTAAATTCTATATTATGCTTCCACCCACACATTTTCTTTTTGCAGTCATTCTTCACTTGTCAGAAATATTACATCCTCTAACCTAATAACACCCACATCGCATTTAGCACACCACTCCAGTGCTCATACTGACAGAAAGCACTTGAAAATTGCTGTTTTCCTTCTTTTCAAATTTAGGGGAGATATTTCTAAATGTTCCTGTTCCTGACCTCTCTTCCTGCATGTGCTCTCAAGTCCTTCATCCCCTTATCCCCTCCATATGTTTCATTCTTCTACAGTTTCTTCTTCACTAGTCCCCCTCTCCCCCAGCCTCATGTTTTCCTTCCTCATGTACATTTTCTTCCCTTTCCACTTATTTTTCATTATTTGCTGCTTGCTCCAGGCAGTCCATCCAAACGTGTCCTTTTTTTAATTATTTATTTACACAACATTCAATCAAGCACCTTTTTGCTGCATGTCCTTTCTCCCCACACTGGTTACAGTGTATCATATCAAAAGAATTAATTAAATGAAGGAAAGTCCCCACAAAGAAACATGACTTAGGCTGGCCAGTATATCTTACTGTTCCTGTACGCAGCCACAAAAATAACACTTACCCTTTCATCATGGGTTTTTTTTTCACATTTCAGAGCAGCTTCCAACCTCCATTGTGTAAGTTTCTCTCATCTCTAACTTTCACAATATTATCAACAGTTTCACACAAATCCTTCATCTATTTTTAACAGCATCTTCTTCCAGTTCATTACGTCTAAACTGCAAAGTATTATTAAGTGACTACCACAAAACAAATAAATGTTCCCTGGATAAATGTCCCTCTTTTTGTTATACAGTTCCAGAAATTTTATTATCAGTCTATCAGTTAGAAATGCTGAGTCACAAAAGTCTCTGTCCTTATATGTGTAAATGATTGAATTTCTTGAGCTTTAAGTCCCAGAACAATTAAACTTCCTCACACATAATATAGTGCAACTTTTTTTTCTTATTCTCACTGGTAGTTTTCTATTCTTTTTTTAAACCAGCTTTACTTACATTTTGTTGCTGGTCTCCTTTTTGCCTACAGTCATTGCTGCATATCTTTTAATTTATGCATTCTCTGCTGCTATAAAACCAACCCCCATCTCAGCTTGTTGCTGCTTACCTTTTATTATTTTCTGTCACTGCTGCACAAGCTTTAACTGCTGCATTATTTGCTGCTACAATACCTGGTTCCTTTTCCACATTATCATTCACAGCACTTCCACAGAACTGTCTCCTGGATCATCTGCAAGCCCTTCTGGTGCCATGTTTGATTATCTGCACCATTCCAACAGATTTGCTTACTTCCTTCTCCATTGAAACAAATAAGCACTGCTCATTTATATCATCCGCCACAGAGGAATCGTTGTCTGCATTACGATACACTATATTGAATACGTTTCTCCAAATTCTCATTTCCACTTCCATACTCTCCATAGCTTTGCTGTCCTCGCCCATGCTGCTGCTTCCCTTAGGTCTCTTCCTTACTGCTGTAGGAGCCCTCTGGCACAGCCTAGCAGCTCCAAGGAATAGGTGAAATTCCTTAATGCCCAGGCCAAATTTCACCCGATAGTATAAAAACTTCCTTGGGTCTTTCCTGAAAATAAGTCACTAGCCTAGTGAGACTAACTTGTCAACAAAAGGAGAAATAAACAAAAAATATTAATGCACAGTATAGAATATAAATGTAGGACATTAGAACTAACATAGTCCATGAATCAGTGAAGGGATACATTTAAAGTTACAACTATTTTTTACACTTTTTGTCAGCATTCCCAATTTAATTTGTATATTCTAATTAATTGTTCAGCTTCTTTTAGGGTCTTTTATTAAGGAACTCCTTACTGTCTTAGGTTTATTTCACTGACCCACCAAGTGGGAATGATCTACTCATGTGATATTTTAATCATCTGATAATATGACAGGAATCACATACTGTTCTTCTATGTATTTAGGCACAAAATTATAGTTTCAAGGGTAAGCACCTGTCACACTGTTGTAGTTGTGCTGGTTATAATCTGTTATTAACACTGCATGTTGTATCGATCACTGCTAAACTGAAACATTCTGGGTGGTATTAGTAATATAAAATGTATCTATAATTTCATACATCATCTGCAGACTCAAGTTTCATATCAGTAGAAACCACTTGAATTAATACAAGATGATAAATAAGCACTAATAAAGTCATACCAGGCTGCAGTGAACTAAGACAGCAAAAATGGACTATAGTATTTAACCATATTTATTTTCTGATGTATAAGGGAAAAGTAAAATAAATATGAATTTCTTAGTGTTAGTGTACCTTGATTGTTACAGCTTAATTTTAACTCATGTTATTTAGTAATCTGGTATTCTATCTCTGCTAAAATGGTCAGTTAAAATTATAGACAGATGCTCAGAAAGACAGGTAGTAGTGAAAAGTCCGACATTAGGAAGTTATTTTTTATTATACCTTTCTGAAAAAAAAAACAGAGATTAAAATGGGATGCATGCTGAATACCATACCATGTATGAATAAAACAGAATAGTTTATATTTTTTCACTGCAGTGTCTTCATGAAGAGCAAGCACTTGACTCAGTGACACTCATGAACTTTGTGAGTAAGGAAATGTTTTCTTACTTCCAAGGTCATGCAGCCTCAGAGTTAATATAATTAGTGTTTCAGTGTTGGGGTGCAATAAGACTGTCTCTGCCCAATCAGAAACACTTTTCTGAAATACCGTTAACATCAGCAACATGTTGTTCACTGAACGGTTTTGATGATTTAGTAAGATATATGGTGGTGCAATGGTCAACTATAAATCTAATTAAAAAGAAAACATTTGCATTGTATATGTTCACAAAAATATGTACAAATTCTTAGGCACACACCTACATGCACTTGCTTACAAAGACAAAGGTAGGGTTGTGACTGTTTTCCTTTATCAGTTATATTTAATTTTTCAAGTTTACTATATATATATCTGTATAAAGCTATATCTATGCATCTCTCTCTTTCTATACACACACACACACACACACACACACACACACACACACACACACACACACACACACACACATCTATATCTATATCTATATATTTATATGTATGTATAGATATCTATATCATATATACATATCATATATATATATATATATATATATATATATATATATATATATCTTATATATATATCTTATATATATATATATGTGTGTGTGTGTGTGTGTGTGTGTGGATCTATGTCAAAATAATGAACTACCATAACATGAAGTTGCAAAACAATGAGACGGAAATGACAAAAATGTATATTCACAAACATCCAGATGGTCATAAATTTTCTGAGGGTAAGTTAACAATCAGCCAACAAAACTTAAAAAAAAAAAACAAATTGAAGCAAATAAAACATGCCCAAGTGGGAGGCTCCCTCCCCCCACACACCCTCCCACACCCCCAACTGAATATACCAACTCCAAGATTGCATACAGTGGATAAAAGGGCAAAGATTACCACAGTGGTCAACTGACTCCTTTTGAGATAATGATTTGGATGTTTGTGAATGTAAACTTTTGTCATTTCCATCTCGCTGTTTGGCAACTGAACATTTTGGCTTTTTGAGAATTTAAAGTAACTCCATATGCTTCTCAAAATACAAATAACACAGCAGAATAAGTATATTAGCAAGTAGGGTTACTAGTAAATGTTAAATATAGTTCTCAAAAAAGGTACCTGTCCTGTCTGAGTGTGGTAAAGTTTGTCTTAATAAATTATATAAATTATATAACCTTAATAGTCATTTAGTAGACAATCTGCAGTAACAGTACCACCAAACTACTAAGCTGTCATTTGAAAAACTCCGTTCAATCTGCACGAAAAAGGGATTCTCTGATTCACACACTAAAAGGGGCTATCACACATTGATTTTAAAGATATTTAACCCAAAAAGGTATTTAAATAATCATATTACTTAATTAACAAAACATACTATAAACTAAGTTCCTTACCCGAGGCATGCTGTAGAGTCCCAATTAAAGCTGTTAGCAACTTTAACTTCAATTTGCCTGTTTGCCCCACTTTTCAGAGCTACATTTGTGAATTTAACATTGATAGCTAAAGCCATGTTAGTTCTTTTCATCCCTGTAGTCATTCTAATGGAATGCTACATATTATGAATTATACCAGTTAAGGATCTCATAAATCCTCATTACTGCAAGGTGTAGTTCTACTCATCACTTAGCTCTATTTAAAAAAAAATGTAATATTCTGTGATATTCTACAGACTACTAATATTATAAATGATATTCTTTTTAATGTTCTACTTTCCTTCATCTTCATTCTCATGTTTGAACTTGTCACACTTTTGAATATGTTGCATTTTTTTCTACTTTTCCCACACCACTTCATATAATTTGACAGTAAAATATTGATGCCTGTACTTAAATTGTAGTAAATTATCTATCTATAGACATATGTCATATTTTGCTTGCAGGAGATAGCTGCGTTCCTTCATAGTGAACATTACACCATATCTAGCAGCAGTAAACACAGTACAAAGGATTAGTCCAGATAAAAATCACTTTAGCTATCAGATCCAGGAGATTCTCTCTCATACCCTCCATGGTAGAGGAATAAAGACTCCTTGTTGAAGTTCCAAATAGTTTATTCAGTTAAGTAGACAGACTGATGAGTGCAGAGTTTGACACAAAATGCAGCTGTAGAGACTGTCTGTAGGCAGTTTTTATTATTATTATTATTACTATTATTATTATATAGTATACCTTGTTTGTGGTTCAAGAAAAAACTCCTGTAACCTGTTTTGCACTTTTCTCAAACTGCAACATCTGAAGATCTGCAGAAAATTATGCTGTACTTATAATATGCATGAGGTTTCTGTTTTGAAAATTAGTGGAATATGATGACTTTATATTATCAAAGTTACTACTTAAATTCTCCTTTTCTCGACTTGGGTTAGATAAATCAGCTAGCTTTTGCTATATACTCTGAATAAAGTCCATTTTAGCCCTGCTGAAAACAGACCTTTTTAAATATAACTTACAAATGAACTTGAGTTTCAACAAGGCTCCAAGAAAAGCATACTTTGTGGTATGGTTACATTGTTGCAGTTATACATTTGTTACTTGAAAGTGTAGCTTAACGCTGTGGAACTAATTTGATACAAAAATACTAAACCCAGTTGTACTTGCACTGCTACATTAATGTACACATCAAGTGTGTGCTTTGATTGCACTGAATACTTACACAGATACACATTTCAAATAAAAACTGAATAACACATTTTTTACCCTGAATTTTCCTTTCATGTTTATTTATGAATGTGTATTTTTCACAAAATACTATTAAAATACAAGTCCACAATAGCAGGGCACAGAAAATATGCCAAGAATATTTAGAGTTTCTGACTTTTCTGCATTCTTCATTGAAAGTCTTACAGAACTGCATGTGATAAGTTATAAAGCTTCATTCACTTCTGAAACTTTATATTTTGGTTTACTGGAAATCTGATTTTCTGCTTAAGCATGCATTGTGTTTGGAAACAGTTGTGTTTTTCATTTCTGTTAAGTACTTTCTTCTGAAGTCCTCTATGTTTACATGTTATTCTGCCAGACACTTTGACACTCCTGCTACATCATAAGTTTAAACCACAGGAGTTGGGATATTTTTCTCCCATAGATGCTGAAAGAAACATTGCTTAAGGGACACTCTCAATAATGTAGGTGCAGGCAGATCTTGAGACACATGATTGTTTTGTAATGACTATTCACAAAGCTCCTTTCATTTTCCCTTTCAGCAATTATCTAGCTAGAGATACATCATGGAATGAGAAAGGCTCCACATTTTCCTGATGAAAAGGATCACTGGCCTTAAAACGCTTACCGACCAAGACAGGCTAAAAGCCCAAGCCCTATTATATGTTAGGCACCCCTTTACAGAAATCTACATCTGGCACTCCATGCCATCACAGACACCACCTTAATGAATTTCATATACTTTCACTGGCTACATAAGCGCACAAACCAAGACTATCAATTTCCACCACAGGTAAATGAAACACATTGAGGGGATACATTCATTACCCAATGCCGGTCCCATCTCTGGAACAAACTGCCCTGCATGTTAAGCAGAGTGACACCTTTGTAGCCTTCAGGACTAATACGGATTAAAGGATGGGTCCCTGCAAATTCATCACTGGCCTGACATGTTTCCCTTCCTGGAAGTGGACAGCACATTTTGATGGAGGTACAGAGTACCTTGTACTTCCAATAATCCTAGCAATACTACAAACACATGTAATGTAATAAGGTCCCCATTATGAATGCTACACCTTTTCTTAAGTTTTTACTGATAATTTTATCTACTACTAATCCAACGAACAAAACCGAAGCAAACAAGGCAACACTCGACAGGTGAACAAAGTATAAACTCCAATATTGATGATCAAGACCATTAAACTTGATCATCAATATTGGAGTTTATACTTTGTTCACCTGTCGAGTGTTGCCTTGTTTGCTTCAGTTTTGTTCGTTGGATTACTAGTTTGCTTGTTTGATTTTGAGTCTTTAATTTTATCTACTACACTGATGAGCAACAATAGCTGTACAATTAGTATGTCAAAGAATGTTGCATTTCCATTCATTCAGAAAATATTCCTTTCTTTAGCATTTTATGTATAGGCTGCTGTGCTGTATAAAAATCTGTACTATGATCAGTCATCTGAAAAACTGAGCACTGTTAAATACTGTAGTTTTCTGTCAGGGACTGTCTCTCTCATATGTGGCTTGTTTCGTGGTTGAAAATGGTCCTTGGAGCAGCCCCCATACCTGATAAACAGACATAAACTAACTAACAAAATAAATAAAGTAAATAGTGGCACCAGAACCCTGTCTGCCTATGCATATTAATACTCTCATTGATTAATGGGACAAAACATCTGGACTTAGTAATTAGGAAAACTCGTATGTATACTATTTAAAACCTGCCAAACTAAAAGAACAAAACCAAACTCTCAGTAAACAAAGAAAGATAATCAAGTCCAAGTAAAAAGAAGTCCTTAACCAACTTCATTTCCAAGTCAGATTTTATTCTTCATGGCCCTTAACTAAAGGCAGGCACTTTACTTCACTGAGAGAATGGAAAGATGGGACTTAATTGTACCAAGCCTATATATGACCACAGTCTGCACACAGGGAGCTGGTTACTGTCTTAATAGAGACCATAACAATTACTGTGTACTTAAGAGGGAGAAACATTGCCTGCCTCCTCTCTAGAAAGCAAATGCTCTTGAACAACTATGTGCACTTTTTGCAGTAGGAAGTTAATATAACACAAACACACGAATATAACACGGCATTAGCCAACCACCCTCCTTAGGAGTAGACTCTGTCAGACATGCACACACATGCCACCATGTGCATACGCACTTAAGCACATTAGTTAGATTTATGGCCCATAAAGCTGATGCACTGCATGTATCAGGCAGATAAAAATACACCAGCTCTGTAAAACAGTTTCACTGTTTTTCTCCTATTAATTGTCCTGCATATCAAAGGAACATTATTATTTAGTACAGGACAGTCTTCTTATTTTTTCGGCTTGTCTTGGTTAGGGGTCGCCACATCTGTCCAATCATGATTGGCAGTGGAGTTTTACAGTGTCGAGTTGCCAGCCCGGCACCCAACCTTACACAGAAGGCACACACATGCACACACACACACCTAGGGCCAATTTAGAGTGTCCAATCCACCTACTGCATGTCTTTGGGATGTGGGAGGAAACCAGAGAACCCAGAGGAAATCCACGTGACCGCAGGGAGGACATGCAGACTGTGCACAGAAAGCACCCCAACCGAGAATCGAACGGGAGAACCTCTTGCTGTGAGTCTTTAAGTCAAATTTAGTGCAGTTCAAAGTCTGCTGCAGTTTAAAATGACACATTTCATATGTGTAGCACTTGAAAAATATTTTGTGTTTACAAAAAACAGTCTATAAAGATAAGAACATGAATATAAACTACATAAACCTGCAAAGAGCTACATTATGTCATTAATAGCATTTCTTAAAATGGTAGAGGTTTCTGAATGTTTGTTGGAACATAAATTAACAAGACATGCTCAGTTTTACTCAGATTATTTACCTAATTTGTAATGTGGTTGTGTAAATGAAGCTAATTTATCATTCTTTTTTTTCCACAAATAAAAGAAAAATAACAACTTGTTGAATGCCGTGCAACAGTATCCACTTAATAGCCAAACTTCTCCTGCCTTCAGCAAAAAATGATAAGTAAAACACAAAGCATATGTTATTTGAACTTTGGTAGGGGTCAGACAATAAGCCGTAACAAACCAATGAATCAATACTCAAGTGTAAAGAAGTATGCAGAAGGAAAGGAGAGTAAATGGCTAGAAACACTGCAGGTACTGTTTACTTTAAATTACTATATGCCAAGTTCTTCAGACCTGTAGCTACTGTACAACTACACCTTTGTTGTTTATAGCTAGTGAACTTTGTTCATTTTTGTTACAGCTATCTGTCCCATGAGTTCAGTATCAGTTGACACTATACTCATAGAATTACTTACATAAAGCAACATTAAGAACGTACAGACACACCTGGCAAAACTTCATGTCTTAAGGCTCAAACTGTTTTACTAGCAAGACTAACAAAACGTATTTAACAAATAAAACCTTTGACCCTTAACCTCATAACATAATCTCTCAATAGTTCTAGCAGTATTAGTAGTACAGTTCTTACTTCTGACATGTCATTAACGTGGACAGTGAAAATCTCTTAATGCTGGGCTCTTATCTTGCTTTTGTTAAAGGCAGGTCCTTCTTTCTTAACACTGTTTACTTCTAAATAAAAATTACTGTAGCAGCATACAGCAGTTGTGCAGTACATACAGAATATATGGACCTGGCCAAGGCTCCTGGCATTATTCCACCAAAGAGGTATTGTTGACAGACTTGAAAATCTGAATATAAACCCATATGTTATGTGGTAGAAAGATAACTGGTTGTCTGACAGAACCTGTATGATTAGAATCACAGGTTCCACTTTTGAAAGTAAAAATGTTATTTGTGTTGCCACAGAGGCCTCACTGTTGGGCCATCTCCTATTTGCAATCAGTCTCAAAGGCCTCCAAGCCAACAATCCTGACTCACAGTTATCCAAGTCTGCAGCATATTGTAAGCTGGATTTTGTTAATCACTCCACCAGTAACTCAAAATTGTTCCATACATTAACACCTGGAGCTGGGACAATGATCTCATACAAAATATGAAAAATATAGTATTGCTTATTTTGCTAAACAAAACATTTCTACATTATACCATACAGGCAACACAGCCCTCATGTTAGGCACCACTGTAAGAAATTAAGGTACTCTTGTTGATGAGTTCTTATTTTTTTAGTATTATGCCTCTATAGTTGTTCAGAAAGCCTTCTTTGTAGCTTAGATAATTTCCAAAGGCATTGTTTTTGGGTTCACAGAGGTCTTAATTCCCTTTTACTCATCTCTTATCAAAATATTATGCTGATTTTTGGCATATTTCCTCAAAACACATCACTTAAGATACAGCGGAAATTCCTAGCTATAACATATTGCTATCCTAAAAGCCCTGTCAATACAGACTAGCAACCTACTGCCTGTACTCAGTTGCTTATAGATTGTTCTACGGGGATTCTGGGTCTAGCCTTGCAAACCATAAAAGACTCAACCCTTTCAGACCTTCTGTTCATTCACAAAACAAATGGTTCTTCAAATGCCATGTTAAAGGATCAAAACCTTCAACAACAGACAGTTAAGACACATTTGTGTGTTATAGTCATATAACAATATATGTCTCTAACTCAGGATCTAGCTTCCACTACATGCCATTTCTTGTGCTTAGAGGTTGAGAGGTATGGTAACAACAATCAAAGGGAAGTACTGGGAAACCCGGCCATTCCATGGAGCAGACAAGGTAGTGATTTGTTCCAATTCAGAGAAGTCACATATTGTATCTGTTGGGATTACTATTCCAAGTTCTGTGAAATAATCAAAATGACACACATACAACTGCATGTCCTTATTTGTGAATTAGAATCATAAGAACAATACTAGGCAAATGATCACAGCATCCCAAAGAAGCCTAGCCATATATGTCATTAATCAGACACACCCCAGGAATGAATTCCATAAGGCAAAAAAAAAAACACTTTACCCAAGACTCTGTCATATGACACACAGATGCCCCACTCACCAGACTGGACAAGGAAGAAAACAGGTTATGTATGCACTCAAGTCAATGTTCCATGGGTACCTTTATGATTCTTTCATAGTTTATGTGGGCGTAAATAACCTGAGATGTACCTCAGTAGACAATATCAAGACAAACATTATGGATCTCTCTGAATATGTGTTCCAGACAGTGCCTTGCACTGACCAGCATTCAACCTTCATCAAGGATGATGGCAGTGTGAACCAAAAATGTCTGACTTTAACAACTGACAAACTCTGGTGTCATTCTGAAGGAGGGGATTCATTATTTGTGGGCATGGAAGAACATGGTTAAAAAAAAAAACATGCTGCTTTGCCAAGGGTGGTCTACATTTGCCCCCCCCCCCCCATCAGGTTCCAGCTATTGGATAAAACTTTATCTAGCCCTGTAGCAATGCTGGAATTATGTCAAATAGGACCCTAGGTAGGGTACAAGACCAGCCCAACCCCAGCCATTCCAGTGTCCTATTACTTGGCTGTCTCTCCCTAATTTTCATAAACACTGTTTAAGCCTGTCAGTGTACATACTATTTTCCTCTACGTTTACAATAATTACAGATATTTGGATTTAATTTAAAACTTTTATTTCAAATTTTATACCACAAGCAATCCATTTACTAAACAAAAACACAAACATTTCACACTGAAAGCTGATTTAGCAGGAGCAACAATATACTTCTTTACACTATAAACTCTCATTTGTTGAAAATATACTGAATGCATCTGGCCAGTGGAAGATTAAGTGTGCCTTGGGCAGAGGGTTGTTTTCTTAACATGGCCTCTTGCACACATTTTTAGAGCTGTATGTAAATGCATGTGTTCTTTGATTCACCTTCCTGTCTGTATTTAATTATATTTCTTGCTTTATATGACAACATTTGTAGAGTGTGTTTTTGGAGTTTTGAACATTTTTTCCAGCAAGCAGTGAAACAAAATGTATGAACCAATAATGCCAAGACTTCCCATTTCAGAAAATTTCAAACATAAATGCAACTCATACTGCTACTCCACAAATATCAGTCAATATGCACAATCTCTGCAGAAGTAAAAGTCATCTGAAGAATTCCACATTAAAGAGAACTATTATTAACACAGAAGTTTCTGCTGTCAACCAACTTTGCAATTTAGTGTTTCAAGGTTAGCAGGCACTGCATTTGTAGATGAAGAAGAAATTGTCTGTGTTGTATTAAAAAAGTGGTGTGCTGGTGATATTGCCATAACATCTCCTGAACTATATCAGCTAAGCAATTGGGAGTAGCTGGCAAACCATGACAACAGGTTCATAGTTACTTAACATGCAGTCCGGGGGACTGTTAAGGAGCCTTGTCCAAATTCCCAATTGCTCCAAACCACTGTCTGGTTAAGTGACTTGCTCAAGAACATGGCATACATATGAGGCAAAATCAGAGATGTTATGTAAAACTAGAGACAAATAGGAGTAGGCTAGTCAAAATAATTTAAAATGGTATGAGATAGCAGGTTTTGCACCAACATTTTTTTTTATTTTATTTATCCTTTGTTAATGGAGTTAGACTGACTATGCTAGTGGACACTTTTGAGGGGAGACCCAAGGTGGTATTTATACTACCACAATAAATTTGACCAGGGCATTGGGGAACTTACCTTACTCTTGGTATTAGGAGAAAACATTTGTGTGTGACACAATGGACATCCTGTTCCTGTGTCTGGCATAGAGGGGGGCCCGGAAAAACAGAAAGAAAACATAGCTGATTCAGCTTTTGCTGAAACTGGAATGAAAGTGGCTGAAAATGTAGTTGAAATGGTAGAATCTCTACCAAATGCTTTTTCCAATGACGTGGGTGCAGAAAAAAAAACAGTGACACTGGAGGAAAAGGAGATTGTGAAGGAAAAACAAATTGCAGCTGAAACAGAGATGGATTCATAGGAAAACCTTCAGAGAAGATTGTTTGAAAGAGAGACTGTTATCTCTGAAAAATGCATAATTACAACCTTCCAATTGGGGAGATTGCGGGATGATTATGTGGAAGAAATGGTAAACCAAAGTAAACCAGTAAATGGAGCAGCAGTTTCACAGAGTGACATCATGGAAAAAAAATACAAGAAAAAAAAAAGGAGAAGAAGAGACTGTGCCAGGAAATGTTCCAGAGACAAAAACGTGTACACAGACTGCTGGAGAAGGAACAAAGAAGAGAAACAAAAAGAAAGTATACAGTGCATGTGTTCAGTAAAAAAGAAGAAAGTTTGGACAGGTATGAGGTTTGGGATTCTGTCATAGCACCTCTTGGTGTCAAAGCAAAAGAGGTAAGATCATGTATTTTACTTAATAAAGTTACTTTTTCTGACTTGATATTTGAGACTGGGCAGGCCATGGAAATTTTAATAATTATCCAGTTTAGAAGTCAAGTTAAAGCAAAAAAAACTGAAAGAAAATTTGTTAACTATATGTAAAGAAATAGCAGACATTACAAACATATATGATGAAAGAGGACAATGGACAGGGGGAGGGGAATGTGGAGTAATACTGAAAATGGAAAATGATAATGTTATGCATGTACCTAGTATTATTAATGTTCATGGTAATAGGGGTTTTGTGAAATACAGAGGTCAACCAAAGCCTTGTTATTTTTGTGGAAAAATTATTGTGATAAAAAATTTTATTTATGTGGTAAAACAGGGCATAATGCAAACAATGTGATTTAAAGTGCAAAAAATGTGGTAATACTGGTCATTCATGGGTAGAATGTGAAACAAACATGCAAGAAAGTGAAAATTAAGTTATACAGGAGAAAGAGATATAAGAATGTGTTATACATGAACATGTACAAATGATGTGACTGATAAATAGGTTGTACATGAAGTTAAAGAAAGCAACAAGTAAAAAGAAACAAAAAAGACAAGTGAGGAAGAAGCTAACTGGTGTACAATAAGAAATAAAATGAATTTGTAAAGAAAAGAGTTAAAGAAAGGAAAAGAAAATTCAAAAATATAATGCTTAGAGAAAATAAGAAAGGAAAGGGATAAACATTTTATTATACTATTATTAAAAGCTGAAAATATTAGATTTAAATGTGAATAGTATGAAAAATCTTAAGAGGAGACTAGGTATATTGCAATGGTGAGCTGCAGTAGATGCACAAATTACTGTTTTACAAGATATCAGATTATTAACAGAGGAAAAAAGAGCACAAACCAAAAAACTTTGTTATGGTGGGGTAGTTTGGAATGTGAGGAAAGAAGCGTGCTTGGCCATATATATAATATGTCAAGAAATCATTACAATATTAGATGTAACCATGGTGGATCTAGGATGAATTACGGTAACAGACTTGAAATGGAAAAATATGCGTATAGAATTATAGCTTTATATGCATAAGTAACGAAAAAGAGACACAAATTATGTTTAAAAATATTCTTGAACATGTTTGTGTAAATATAGACATTATAGTGGTGGGTAATTTTAATTGTAATTTAAGAAAAAAATAAGAGCAGTTATGATGTTAAAAAGGTTATAGAAATTATGAGAAATGGAAAGTTAAGTGTATGGGAAAATAACCACTGGACCTACAAAAGGAATGAAATTAGGAAAGAAACTGATTATTTTTAATACCTGATAGTTTAACAGTTAAAAAAGGATTTAAATATGCTGGATTTTGGGATCATGTGGCTATATGGGTTAAAGTACAGGAAAATGAAGAATATATAAGAATAGGAAACAGAATAAAGAAAATTAATAAAAAGGAATTAGATTTAGAACAGAAAAAGGAACTTATGGAATTATGGAAAAGTCATATGAATATGAGAGAGTTTTATGAGAACTGGACTGTTTGGTGGCAACATTTCAAAAGAAAAATATAAAAAAAATTGTTTTAGCATTTATGAGGAAGAAAAGGAAAAAAGAAAACGAGAGATATAAGATATTAAGTCAAGAAACATTCATAGACTTGCTAGAGAAGAAAAATTCCTTTTATGAGAAACAAAGAGGATATATATAAAATGAATCAAATTAAAATGAACAACTTGTTATATAAAGAAAAATACTGTTTACAAAGAAAGAAAAAAAGAAGCAGCACCGTATCTGAGTAAAATAATAAAAGAAGGAAAAACAGTAAGATAATTATAGAATAAAGAAGGTAACCCAATAAGACATCAAGAAGGAATATACAAAATAATGAGAGAATTTGTATTGGAATTATTTGTTACAAGAGAAGAAATTATAAAGGTGAAAAAATAAATAATCCCTGGGATTCATGAAGCTTGCACCAAGTGCAGGTGTAGCATTGGTGTTCCAACACCAAATATAGCCGCAAGCAATCCAGGTGCGAACTGTTTCCACGTACACTACCTGCGTATGCTATGCCAGCACAGCTCCCGGCACATGTATGCTAATTACTGCATTTCCAGCAGTGTAACATGCAAATGAAGGTATTTAGTGATCCAGGAAGCGGTGCAGGCATAGTGTAAACATGTAGAAATGTAAACCGTAAAAAAACGGTTTATATTTTTGCAAACATAAAATCGTAGCCATGACAGCTGACCAAACATATGTATTATATTGATAATATATGCCAATGGCTAAATATATAGCCATTGGCATAAAAATATGTACAAAATATTTTCACACTATCACGAAGTTTAAGCGTAGGGCAGCGGCACGCAAACAGGATCGCAAGGAAAATAGAAAAATATACAATAAAACTGCAATGTAACACATATCATGATTTCCCCATAATAGTCAATGGCAGGCATGTTACACCACACCATGGTGCAAGGGTTGCGAAGGGGGTTTGTCAGTGTTATGCATGGTATCTTGGAATTAGTAGGCAATTCCATGCAAATGAGAGGAGTTATAGTGAATCACAGATTCTCCACTGGTGCAAGGATGCACCTCACAGCGTAGCATTATAACACCGAGGTGTGCCCATGAGATGAAGATGACATCAAGAGAGGGGTGTGTCACCTTTGCTGTAAGCACATTGGAGCATTGCTAATCTGGTTTGCCTGTAGCTAAGTAAAGCTGCAGGAAAGAGGTGTGTTGAACTGGCTTTAGCTTTGCTTAGCTGAGAGCACACAAGCTAACCGAGTATGCATGCGAACAGAGATTAAAATGTATGTAAAGTAATAAAACGATTGTCCCTGGCAAACTCAGGAAAACCAACAGGAAACAGATAAAAGCCAGTATTCACTAAATAACAGAATCTCCTGTTGGTATTTCACTCCACGTAGATGAAAGCTCTTGAACCAAAAGTTCTGATGATAGACACAGAAATTGGCGCCAAAACACCAATTCAAATACTTGATAATCCAATGCACTAAATAACTTCCTTAAATATTGACTTTTCAGTCCAAAAACCAAAGTGTTGATTCAGAAATATATTTATTCGGTAAGCGCTTTCGCTGATAAGCTTTGTCAAACCACAAACAAAAAGAAATACTGGCTGCTTTATATACATATTCAAGTTCAATTATCCATTTAAATAAAGCAATTTAGTTTTAAAGAGATACATTCCTTTTGCGCCCAATGTTTTAAAATATAAACATACATTCTGTATTAAAATCATTTTAATTATATCAATAAATTATGATGTATAAAAACTGAGTGTACTTATAAAATTTCATATGTTTCTCTTATCTTAAAAACACATCATTTATTACTGCATGTTAAAATTGTATTAATAATAAAATTAATAGTGACAATAATTCTAAGGTAAAACTTGTTAACTACAAATGTCATAATAAATATGAATAGTTTTAACCAAGGCATTGCAATAAATTATGTGTAAAGACAATGTATTAAATGCATCAAACTCTGTTGATACATATGTATATATATACATCTCAGTATCTAATATGAATATATAAATCTATGTAATAAGGATATTTAGGACAAACATAAATGTATATAAATATAAATAAATGTATACACAAATTTGTACATATATATATATATTTATAAAAGACATATATAAAAAAAAAATATATATATATATATATATGTGTGTAAACTGTTCTTATAACAATAAATATTTATTTTTCATTATTAATATTGATTTCATATATGTGGTAATGTTTATTAAGATAACTTGTATAATTTTTAAATTTTATGTCTTCTTTTTTTGAGGCTCGGTTTTAATGGAACTCTGTCATTAAGACCAGGGTAACGGTGTGCTTTAGTTTTTATGATCCATTCTGTCTCAATGGATTCTGTTAAATTTCTAATGTCACCTGCTCTTATGTTAGTCCCAGTTATTTGTAATCCTGAAAAAGTAAAGCTATCTGTTTCTCCTGCACTAATAACATGTTTAGACAATGCATTTACTTCAGAATGAATGAGAATTTGATACAAATGCTCTCTTATTCTTTCTTTAAACATTCTGTCTGTTTTTCCTACATAGTAGGATGAGCACGTTAAACATCTGGCTAAGTATATCACATGTTTAGTGTTACAGTTTGCATTTACCTTTACATCAATAAAATCACCTGTCAAAGGATGTATAAATGCATTAACATTGGATATATACTGACAATAATTACACTTATTACAAGTTGTAGTGCCTTCATAACTCTTGTCAGCCATATCTGTGTTTAAAACATTACCACACAATAATCTATGTAAATTATTCTTATTCCTATATGCAAAGCTAGGTATTTCTTGTATGAACTTAGACACTTCTGAATCTAAATTGAGAATGTCCCAATGTCTATGTATACAGCTTTTTATCTCTTGTATATCTTGTGTATAGTATAAAGTGTATCTTAAATATTTGTTATCTTGTATTGCTTCTTTTTTACTTTGTAAATTGTATATTTCCTTCCCTAATTCTGAGAAAAAAGGGCATGCTCGATTGTGCCGCAGTTCTTTAACAGTTTGAGTAGCACCTGGAATTTCTGTTGGAGTATATAGTCTTTGACTAAACCTATTCTCTAAGTCTATTAATTCTTGATTAAACATAGTAGTTGAAGCGTTTAACCTTGAGACTCTCATACACTGACCTTTTAATATATTTTGGAATATATGAGGAGGGTGCATGCTGTCTCTATTCAAAAGACTATTCTTATGGCAGGTTTTTCTATGTACTCCAGTATTATAATATCCATTAGGCAAACGCATAATACTAACGTCCAAAAAGGATATCATATCTGTAGAAAAAGCCAGAGTAAATTTTAAAAAAGTTGTTAGTTCATTAACCTCATTATAAAAAGTATCTAAATCTTCCTGTTTATCCTGCCACAAAAAGAAGAGGTCATCCACAAATCGTTTGTAGAATACCACATTGTCTCTATATGTGTTTAATTTAAACATTTTATCCTCTTCCCACAGAGCCATAACTAGGTTGGCGTAGCTATTGGCACATGATGTGCCCATAGCTACGCCATCCTTTTGCAAGTAATACTTTCCGTCAAAGATGAAAACATTACTGTCTAAGACTAATTCCAATAAACTACATAGTAGCTCTATTCTATTGATAGAAAAATTAGAGTGTCTTTGTAAGAACAGGTGTATAAACTCCAAGCCCCTATCATTAGGAATATTTGTAAATAATGATTTCACATCCATTGTAACAAGTATCAAATTCTTTGTATTACTTAATGGTTTTACTATTTCATAAAAATCCAACAAGAATTCTTTGGTATCTTTTAGTATAGTATTCTGATTGTGTACCAAGGGTTTCAATATCTTTTCTAAATAAAACAAAATATTCTCTGTTACCCACCCTCTCCCTGAGACAATGGGTCTCATAGGGGGGTTCGTTGGATCTTTATGAATTTTCGGTAAACCCTTAATAATTGGTATCACAGGTTCTTCTACTAACAAATATTCAAATAGATCAAAATCAATGATGCCCATCTTATATGATTCTTCCAAATTGCTATGAACACTGTTAATGATACGTGTTACATCATTATGATAGAGCTCTTTATAGTATCTAGGGTCATTTAACATGTCTTTCATTCTTATTTTATAATCATTGGTATCAAATATCACTGTACGGCCGCCCTTATCAGCTGGCCTAATAGTAATGTTTTTGTCATGCATTAAGCTCTTCAAAACTCTAGACTGTCTTAGTGTAAGGTTACCTCTCTTAACTTTATTTTTCTTACTATATAAACTATATAAGTCCTTTTCAACTGCTTTATAAAAAACTTCTATTGAGGGATGTAGGTTAGGAACCATTAAGCTAGGCTTTTTGAATTTAGTGATGTATTCATTAGAATTAACTTCATTAAACATTACCTTAAGTTGTAAATTCCTAGAAAATAACTTTAAGTCCAAAATTGATTCAGTAATATTACTAGTTTTTGTGGGTATAAAAGATAAACCTTTGTTCAAGACTTCTACCTCAAACTTGTCTAACGGTCTATGGGATAAATTATGGACTAAGTTAATTTCTCCCACATCTTTTTGATGGTAGGTTCCCTTGAATCGTTGAATGGGGCTTTTCTTTTTTGTCTGCCCCTGCTCATAGAGCGATCCCTGGTTTTTTGACGTGGATCTGCTATGGGGAAAGGGCTTGTTAGTTCATGTGTTTCACCTTGTAAAAAGGATGTCAATTGTGGTCTTATTTTATTACACACCACCTGCATAGATTGTGTAGATAAAGATTCTACTGTGGGCATATTATTGCCACTACTAATGGGACTAAGTACTGGAGCTGAAACAGGAAGGATATAGGAAAAAATAAGGAAATGCTGCAGCAGGAAAATTGGAGTATAATTGACTAATTAACACCTAGGAACCTACAGTGTGCCATTGACAACAGCTAACAAGGCTGCAAGCAGCTACCTGCAGAACAGGAAAGGGGAGGGGCTGTACTGCAAAGAAAACAGTAAAGTATCACAGCAGAACAAAGCAGAATTGCATTATATCGGCTACAAAACACATTTTGCAACACATGACTGGGTAGGGAAAGTACAAAACAAGAAAGTTGGCAGGTGGATGCATGCACGCAGGTTTAAAAGTAAATTAAAGGGCAACAGATTAATCAAGGCAGGCAAGCATAACTCCACACTACAGGCCCCACACTTGCAGTACTCACTGTAAAACCCATAATTAAGATACCCTGCAGCTGGAATTGCTCATAATTAGCCAATGACATCAGCAGCATCCACAGCACAACAGTACAAAGTGTGAAAGCACCTCACACACACTTGTGTATTCCCATACACTCTGCACCATTGGTGTATACATACGGGGAGCTTTTAATATGTACCTGTTAGGGGCTGCCATAGCTTTGATCCACTAGCATGTGTTGGAGACTGAAGGTGGTGTGGAGGATGATGCTGACAACCACCTCAGGCACCAGAGGAGGAGACAAGTGTTCAGACCCAGGGTAACCTACCAGGGGCAACATGATCTGGAGATAGTAGAGCATTACAGGGTGGATAAGGGCATCCTACAGCAACTTGTGGAGCTGTGCCGGCTATGCCTCAGAGCCAAAACAAACAGAGGGGAACCCATCCCAGTGGATACAAAGGTATGTGTAAGCCTGAGAATACTACCTACAGGTACCTTTCAAAGGCCAACTGGGGATATCATGGGGATCTCGCAGGCATCAGCATCCAGGGTGCTTCAGCAGTTCCTGGATGCCATGTTACCAAATGCCAATGAGCACATATACTTCCCGCGAACGCAAGAGGAGTTGGCCAGCAATATGCATCTCTTCCACCATGTGGCAGAATACCCAGAGGTACTGGATGCAATAGACTGCAAGCACATACACATCAAGTCACTACCCGGGGTGCAGGGTAGGCGCTACATAAACTGCAAGGGATACCTCTCCATCAACTGCCAGGTCGTGTGCAATGCTCAGGGCATTATCATGGATGTGTGTGCTGGCAGCCCTGGAAGCTATCACGACTCCCACATCTGGCATGCCTCACAGCTGTATCAGGTATTTGCCAGGGGGGACATCCCATATGGCCACCTGATGGGGGATGCTGGCTATGCACTGGAACCATGGATGATGACTCCCATCAGAAATGCACACACACCCATGCAAGAACGCCATAATGAGGCACACGCACAAACCAGAATCATCATAGACAATGTTTGGGATGCTTAAATCATGGTTCCATTGCTTGGACATATCTGGTTGAGCCTTGCAGTACTCTCCAGGCATGTGTGCCCACATCTTCATAGTATGTGCCATGCTACACAATATGATCCTGTAGAAACAGCTGCAGCAGGGACAGAATGGTGAAGGCCCTCACAGCCCACCACCATTGCCAACAGCCCCACAGGCACAGAGGTACTCAGACCGCGAACACCCTGAGCCAACCCCTGGAGGCAGATGGAGGCATGCCCAGTATACCCATGCCTTGGCAAGGGGGGAATGTATAGCACACACACTGACAGTGTAGGCACCTAGGGACTGAACTGACACCTTTCTCCACCTGCACACACAGTAAAAATGGATGGCACATGCACAAGACTGCCTGTAAATTGTCATGTATAGGCAGTCTACTGTGTGCATCCAACATAGGCAGCCCTTAACTATTGCACAAACAACTGCTACGACACAAGGTAAGTCAACTTCTGAATGATAAATTAAGCTATCAGCATTTGCTGATACTGTATGTATAGGTTCATAGGTTGGTACTTGGCTAACTGCCCGAGGGCACTCATAAGCCTAGCCAAAATGTGTCAGCTATTGCCACCCCATTGATTAATTAACTGCCCCTCTATGGAGCAGAGCCAATGGCAGTATCCCTGGGGTGTATCTACTGTTCCCATCCACTCTTCAAGGTTTCTCTTGAAGAGTGTTAGTGAGGGGCTTTGTATAATGTAATTAAGGATGTTGTTCCAAAACATGGGGAGTTTATGTGACAGGAATCTGTCCCTCCAGCAAGTTCTAGTTATTGTTGTGGCAAGGTTTAGCTCACTACAGCATGTGGCTCACTGTGACATGGATTCACATAGGTGGAGGATATCCATTAAGCCTGAGTTGGACATGGCTTTGTAGGCCAGCAGAGATCAACTCTGAGTAAATGAGATGCCACTGAGTAAAGCAGGAGTTTATTCAGTCTGGCTGCATAGGACATATGTTTGAGGCCAGTAATCCTCTTGGCGAGGTACGTTTGTGGTCCTTCCAGCTCTTAGAAGTGTCTTCTGAGGTACATCCCAAATGGGTTATTATACTCTATGATGGGACTGATGAGTGACGAGCAAAGGGGCACTATAACCTCAGTATGTCTAGATGTGAACCCTTTAGTAATCAGATGGCCTACATAGAAGGATGACCTTACTACTTTGGAGATATGATTGTCAAAGGAGAGAACACTATCTACCATAGTCCCCAGATCCCCTATTACCTTGTCTGTGTTAAGGTGGCTGCCACTTATGTGTTAATATGTAGGTGTTTAGTTTTTCCCAAATGGAATGACCATGAAATTTATGGCACTTAGCTTGAGGCCATGACTTTGACACCCTGTGTTGGTCTCTGTGAGGCCCTTTGATGGATGTCTGTGTCAGCTGGACTGTCAATTATGGCTCCCAGTTTGCAGTCATTGCCAAACATGATCTGCCGTAGTCCACCTGTGTAACAGTAGGGGTCCCAGGACTGAGTCCTGTGGGACACCAGTTGTGACTGGTTAAGAGTTGGACCTGGAGGCTGCTAGTCTTACCACGTGGGTTCTGTGTGTAAGCCTATTGGCAACCCATCCAGTGATGTATGGGTTTATGTACAGGCAGGTGAGTTTATCAATAATACCTGAGTGGGGAATGGTGTCAAAATCCTTGGCGAGGTCCAGGTGGTATGTGTGAACCACCTCTCCCCTCATCTAATGCTGTGGTGACTGCCTGTAAGATGTAAAACAGGTTCAGTAGGCATGATCTGCACTCAACCAAGCGGACCTGGGTTGGGTCAAGTGTTTGGAGGTTACCAATGTCTTTGTTAATGAGTGTCATGAGGATGCACTCCATAGCTTTGCAGACCAAGCTAGTCAGGCTTATGGGGTGGTAGTTACCATGGTCAGTTGTGTTTCCACCTTGGTGGAGTGGAATAACCATTGCTATGCACCATTGTATGGGCATGTAACCTGTGTAAGCTGAGGTTGAAAAGCTTAATTAGGTGGGGGGTTAGTATGTCTTGTAGTGTTTGCAAGAAGCAGTCTGGGACACCATCTGCTTCCAATGGCAGTGCGTTTTGCTGTTTGAGAGGGCTATTTCCACCTGTGTGTCTCTGATTAATGGGATGCTGTACTTTTTGGGTATTGTAGTGGTCTCTTTAGGGGTGAAGTTTGCACTGAATGTATCTGCAAAGATGTTGGCAATATCAGTAGGTTCAGTATATTTCTTGCTATATTGCACTGGTACAGTGCAAATCTGTGTGTTACCACTTATATCCTTGACATAGCCAAAGAAGGCTTTGCGGTTATCTTTTCAATCCTTGCCTAATTTCCTGTTGAAGTTAGCCTCGGATGATTTCATGAGGGACCTAAGTTTCTTACTAATAATGGTCACATATGTCTGTCCTTCTTGGGATTTGCTGTTTTTCTGGACTACTGTCTTACTTCTGTTGTATAGCCTGTTTATAGCAGGGGTCCACCAGGCTGGTGTCCTTGTCTTGGAGGAGCGAGTCTTGGTTTACCAGTGATGGCATGATCCATACAACCTTGTAGGTGCTTACAGAGTGCATTTGTAAATCTTTCTGTATCTTGAGCAGTGTTTTCCCTTAGCGTGGGGCTGTGAAACCTCCCACCTCTGTCTTTAGCAGTGTGAAGTTAGCTGTAGGAAAGGTTTTCACTGTGGTTTCCTTGGGTGGGGATGGTTGGGTGTGGAAATCATCAGTGAATAGTTCATAGTCAGATCTAACCAGTGACTGGTTTACCTCTGCTGTGGTGCACCTGTTGCCCATGTTGGTGATTACCACTTCTAGTATGTTTCCACCTCTGGTTAGGGAGTTTACCATCTGATACAGGGCATTTGATGTGATAAATTCCAGGAAGCGCTGGGCCTGGAAGTGAGTACTCGAGTAAGTTTCCCAGTTAATGGTAGGGTAGTTAAAATCAACCAATACCAGGGTGTTCTATAGGACTGTCATGTTTTCCACTGTCTCCAGGTAGGTGGAGTGGTGGTCCTGGGTCATGGAGGGTGATCTGTAGCAGGCCACAGTTTGCATTGCAGATGTTAGCTGCACATGGATGATCTCAGAGGTATCATGCTGCCCCACTAACCTGTAGGTGTAGGTATCCGTGATGAATATGGATACACTCCCCTCCATGTCTGTGTCAGTCCATGTTCTGTGACCGAAATGTGTGGTACGGGTTGTAGTCCGGTAGTGCTGATGTGCTCTCAGGAGACTTAAAACAGGTTTCAGTTACTGCACAGATGTTAACATTGTCCATACTGAGGAATGCTGTGAGTGCGTGCATTTTGTGATTACAACTCCTGGTGTTAAGTAGCATAACCCATGCTATTGTGTTATTTATGGAGATGGGATTCACTTTTTGAGCCTTGCCTAAAAAAGGCACCATGGGGGTGCTAAGAGCCTTGGCCAGTATTTGAAAGCCTAAGGCTGACAAATGCAATCCGGTATGGTATTGTTGCATGCATGTTTCCCATCCGTGCTTGCTTCTCATCTTTCCTGTAGGTAACCTACTGGTAAGCAATAGAAAGCCTTAAACTGATACAAGTCTTCTAGCTTCCAAGATAGGCTTTTGGAGTGATTAAGTATCAGTGTTCTGTATTTTCTTGCTGTACTTAACTGTTTTTCTGACTGCATGGTGATTTCTCACTGTATATTGTGATCTGGAAGCTCTGTTTATTCACATATTATTTCTGTGATGGCCTGCACTTTAGAGGTTCACAGATAGGTAGTAGGCTATCTGCACAAGGGCATTTAGAAGCATAGCTACAGTGTGCTGGCTTTCTCTGCACCATTGAAGTAACTGAGCCTCTGTCAAGCATAGTCAATGAAGTGATTCCATGCAGAGTTGCCAGAAGCTGTTGACGAATGGGGTGGTGGAGGGTGATAGGGGCACTTAGTGATCTAAAGGGCATTTTAACTTTAAAATTCAACACCATTCAAGTTCCCCAACAGGTCTTGCAGGTATAAAACTGGAGGGGCTCCCCCTCCCCCTGTCTGTATGGTTCTGGGACACATGATCCCACAGGTGTATATTCTGTTACCCATTCACATATCAAGGTTTCTCTTGAAGTGTGTCAGTGAGAGGCTATGCCTAATGTAGTTAGGAATTTAATTTATAGTCTCTCATTTCATTTATGTTTTTATTTCAAGAGTAAGTTAAGCTCAGTGGGTTTGGACACCTCTGCCCTTTGCTTAGCCAAGCTTACACATAGAAATCATCTAAATAGGAAATAGGCAAAAGCACCGTTAATGTCAATAGTGTAATGGTTACAGCAATTGCATTGTATCTGTGCATTTGTGGTTCAAATCCCAATAAAGTCAGAGATGTTAAAAAGTATACCTTAACCACAGCTTGCATATTTAGGTAGTAATCTTCAGTATAATAAACATTTGAAACACCCATATAAACCCATGTGTGCCGGAGAGTAAAGACGACAGAGATTGTAATGTTATGTAAGCACATAGTGACATGTTACTTCACTGAAATATATATATCCTGAGTAGTTGGTAGATGTGGCCATGTTTGCGCGCAAGGGTAATACTTTTTTAAACTTCATTTAACTGTGTTTAACTGCTGTTTTAATGTCGCACAAACACTTTTAAAAATGCATACAACTGCTTTAATGAGCCTTATTCTGGAGTAAAAAACATTTTTAAAGCATCGCAGGTCTTGAATCCTGGGCCATGCACAACATAGTCATGGGACTTACCACTAAGCCATCTGAGCTGTATACATGTTCCATGGTTTTTAGACTATACCTTTTACTATAGACATTCCACAGTACTGACCACAAATGGGACAGTCACTTTTTTGTACATATATACATTGTAATGTACTGTAGCTTGTGAATTAACATATACAAGTCTACATATCTATAACTGTTAAAAATTAATACTATATATATATATATATATATATATATATATATATATATATATATATACCAGTGATGTCTGCGCTCAGATATATATATATATATACTGTTACATCTATAGCCATATATATAAACATCTATGAAGACACTTCGTGAGACAGAAGCAATCCAAAGGAATTGAAGTGTACACAAAACACATGCAGCTCTGGTGTTATAACTATTAATATTAACTTAATTCACCATAGAAGGGATGATTGTTGTGTAAGTGGAGTTTGGGGTGGGGGAGGAATGATGAGTAATGAAATTATGCATCAAGGAGAACCCGGGTTGGATGTTCAAAATGTGAACTGGAGGTGTATACATGGTGTATGGAGACAATAAAAAAGGACACAAAACAAGAACCATTCTCATCCCTAATACATCCTGTCAGGTCACATTGCAACACAATTCCACAAACATATGAACATTAACATGTATCATACATATGTACACCAACTGACTGTCACATTTGTTTTCAGTAGTGAGGAATGCCCATAGTAAAATGTATATTCTAAACACCATAACATTTGTACATATCTCAGATGCCTTAGTGGTAAAGTCAGTGACTGTGGTGTTCATAGTCCCAGGTTCAAGACCTGCAAGGGCTATTTATTTTGAGGGCCAGAATAAGGGCTGTTGGATGCAGGTTAATTAAGGCACTTTTAAGCAGTTCTAAGCAGTTTTGCGTGGGTTTGTGCGATGGTAAGCGGCGCGTAAACACTGTTAAACAGATAATCGCTTCAGAGGTGTAACCTTTGCTTACCGTCAAACAGACCATGGGCAAACTTGGTTACAACTGCTTAAATGTGCATTAATCACACTTTCCCTATCGGTGCCTGCTCTGAGAAGTAAAATAATAACCACTTCCAGGATTAGAACCTGCAACCATGTACACCATCCGCAGAGTAACCTACCACTAAGTTACCTGAGATGTACCTATGCCAGTTGTGTATTCAGACAGGTTAAAACACAAAAGGGGGAATTACGTGGAAATACGACAAACCGCCATGTAACCAGTGAAAGGTGCATGCTATATATATATATATGTATATATATATCTATATATATATATATATATATATATATATATATATATATATATATATATACAGATGTACACACACACACACACACACATATATATATATATATATATATATATATATATATATATATATATATATATATATATATATATATATAGAGAGAGAGAGAGAGAAAGAGAGAGACATAGATACATGTCGATATATAGAGATATACATATATGTAGATATATAGATTGGTTAATAACATCTACACATCTATGGAGGTACATATAAACATATGCACTAATATATATTATATATCTATATCTGTATACACATATATATATATATATATATATGTATATATACATATATATATATATATATATATATATATATATATATATATATATATATATATATATATATATATATATATATATATATATATAAATACATGTGTGTATACAGCATCTGAAGTGTTCAAATCTGAGTATAACATGGACCATAGCAATCTGCCACCCCCAAACAATATGAACATAACATATGAAGAGTATATGCCATTACACTATTACAAATATGTTCTATGGACATGAGCTAAATAAGGTTAGTCAACAACACAACTACAATGACTGCAAATATTCATGACAGAAATACACATACATCTTTCATTCAGAAAAACTTTATTACATTTTGATGTACTGCCAAAAGGATTCAAGGACTAACATTACCCGCATGCTATACAGGAATCATTTAACAGTGTCTTAATGAATCAGTTTGCAATTACCGTAGTATTAGTCCACTAAGGGATAGGTGTTCACATAGAACCTCCACATACACATAGAATATGTATAAAAGCAGTTCATACACATCTGCATCTGCTATGTACACCCACCATCTCCCCCACACTCAAAATAATTACAACAATACTGTCATACCATAAGCAATTATTCACCCACTGTACGACACCTGCTGAAACCTTGACATACCTGGACAGAGCCACACTAACATGACCCTATGAGAAATAGTTGATGTTATACAATGGAACAGCTGCTGATGTTACAGGGCTTGTCTGAACTAATCCTGTTTCAGAGGGTTTAAATGTAATTACACCAGGAAGTGTTATGAATTACTGATTATCAGCACAGTATGATACACATTTACACCAAACTACAGATGTCTGGTGAGCACACTGTAAACCCCCTACCATGCATAGCCATACAGCCTTGAGATAGTCAAACATCCTGGCCAGACTGAAACATATGCAGAAGTATTAGGTACAGACAAACCCTGCACAAGTAGCAATGTTCAGAAATATAACAGCAGTACGTACTCACAATTAGACCATATCTTCTAGGCACGACACACAATATATTTGTGTTTGTCTCCATACAGCTGTTGCAATAAATTTCAGACAACACTTCCAGGCTGTCTTCCTCACAAGTAAGGAAAAGGGACAACTCCCAAGTGGAGTACTCAGTTATACTCCACTGTTGCCATGGTATTGGCTAATGGAGTAGCTGCACAGCTGATGTGCATGTAATTAACAACTTTGGAAGACCAATTGGTGATCAGGATAGCACATGTTACTGATCTCTAACTATAAAAGGATGCCTTGTCACACATTCAAACCATCTGTATATACCTGCAGAACAGTACAAAATACCCAACAGAAGATTCACAAACCGAAAAAGATTAAAATACCAGTCAATAACACCTCCAATTACCAAGAATGTATGTATAACATTTAGTATGTCTGTGTATGTAGTACCTGTTCTGTAATAATTACAGTGAAATCAATGTATATAGTGGAAATAGCTATCTTGTAGTGATGTATTGTTGGGCAGTAGTAATGCGTTTAGTATTCTTCATGTGTACTGCTGTAGGTTACAAGGCAACTCCTCATACACCACAAAGGATGATATATATGGGCTTGGAATTCACCAATTCTTTTCCAGCAACTGTCAGTGTCAGGGTTGGTCCAACAAGTATGTGCTATAACAGGGGATAGTATATGCTGATATATTGTAACAGTAGACATATGTATGGGTGTATTAGTGAGATGAACATGTCAAAGGTGGGCTTACTGTGCAAATATGATTTGCATTGTTGGATATTGTGCCAATAACTGTGTAATGTACAGTATTCTAGGCAGATCTGTATACCATTTTACATAGCATTTATGTTACGTTATGCAACCATTAGTTATGTCTATTGGCAATTACAATACTCAGTAACAGGATACATATGAATTGTATTCATCTGACAGTTTAGCAGCATGACAGCAAAGAAAATTGGAAGAGCTAGGTAACTATCCATGCACATAAGACATGTAATATCCACCTCTCTAGTATTGTTTGCAAGCAATAACAGCTGTGCATGTGTACATGTTATGCAAATATGTAGTGACCCCTGTTACAGGGCTGGGCAAAATAGCTATGTGCACACCTACATAGAGTGGATATTGAGAGTAGAGACACACTGGTTGAACTTTCAGGTTTGTGTAGCCTAACCTCTCATTGCCAACCTACCAGCCGCTTGCAAATACTGTATGTAAGGTTGTGCACAGTACTGACAATGAAACAAGTTGAATATCATCTTTAACTCCAGTGTAACATCTGCAGTAGGAGTGTAAAATGTAGGAGACTGCTGCCCATGTGTAATAGCTGCTTCATAGGTGATGGCTTACACTATCTGATTATATCCTGATCATGTTGATAGTGGAAGCAGAGTCTATTGATACTTGACTCTGTTTGGGGAGTGGGTGTCTGTGCCCAACAGAGCTCATAGTTCTGGTGGATATTTGAGTATATACCTAGAAAAGGATACAGACCTGTTGACACTTGCATCATCTGTAATCAATCATCAGGATGTGATGTGCTCCTTAGATGGGGATTGCTGCTAAAGTTAGCTACTATGTTTCTGTAATAGCCAGTGTTGTCACATCCATAACACAAATACTGACTTGTGAGCATCACTGTCTAAAACATCTTCATAAGAAATAAGTAAACTAAATACAGTACTTGGTACTTGTAGTACTGAATGCTCATACAGGCATGTCCACTAGTCAGCTATTGGTATTTACTAATGTCAGCTTTGTGTATGTTGCCATCCTGGGAGAATGTAATCTCTCTGTAATGTACACTGCCAAACCCACCTAACACAACACCCCACACATTGCCTGGGATGCAGCTACAGAGGTAAGCTTGAAGGCAGTCCAGTCTACAGCTATGACTGGACTGGACAGTCATGAGGTAAAATTTAATACATGCATCTCATCACCACAACCAACACATACCCTTACCAGAACACAGTAAGGACACCCACACATACCCTAGAAATCACATACATTCACAAAGGCTTCTAAGTATCTGGCCAAGCAAGAGACCTCCCAAGCTGGAATAGACAGACAACAAAATACACAAACAGTATGACATAGTTTGCCAAATTGTGCCACTCCTCAGAACACGTGGCCAAAAACATGCCCAACAGTACTCATTTGTGAATGCAAACTGTAGCACTATGTTACACACCAAGCTATATGAGGGCAAACATACTGTCAGCTGCCTGTCTGCCATGATTAGCCACATACCCATACACTCAGACCACCTTTTGAACTATACATATGGCTCTGGCATATTCCATGTTGTTGTGCAGGACCTGTGATGCAGTAGCCTGGACTGCCTGGACTGCATGGAAACACACATGTAGGAACTGTCAGGTCTTGTAGCCCATGCAGGTATGTCCCAAGGCCTGGGTAGCATTCTGCCATTGACAAGAATAATACTGCAGTACAGGAACAAAAGGATTGTATTCCACAATTGTCTAATGTATTGGTGTAATTCAAAGGATATCCAGTATCTCTCTGCCTGGAATAACATAGTTGACAGACCATGATGCTTTGTCAAACAGGGCCTGCACCTGTCACCCCTGGGAATCTGGATACTGGCTAGAGCTCATGCTTCCCCTATAGTGCCTTCATCATGCAAAGTTCAAGTTAAAGTCCACTGCTGTAACAGGGACAGCCAAGCAATAAATTGTGGGTCTTGCTACTCATTGATACATTTCAAAAACTCAGTATGGACTCACTTACATCATTCCTTAACATGGAGAACATATCTGTGCAATGGCTGAGATATGGTTCAACACTCCGGAGAGCACCCCTGCATGACCATGTTATAACACATACCTCACCTCTTGGCCATTATCCTTTATTGGAACACACAGGCCACAGGTGTGTCCATATTCCTGAAGGATATGTACACCCCCATGCTAGTTACACTTACTACCTTTGTGCCAAAGTGGAATCCAAATTGCACCTTGCGACAGGTCACCCAACATGCCTCAGAATTCCCAACTGTCATATTGTGCTGTAATGAGGAATATTGGATTTGCGACAGAAAACCATAATAATGCCTACTCTCAACTATCCCATTATGAACTGGTAGGACTCCTCATGTACCAACACCTGTGCTCAATGCATGTTGGATTTCATTAACCCCAATGACCTGGATCACCACAGTCACACAAGCAGGGCTAACAGTATGCTACACATAGTCAATCTCCAAAGCCAATATCATACTTCTTAAGAGCAAAGTAGTGACAGTCATGGCACCCATGCAGATGGACAATGCCTGTGCAAATGCTGAATCCTACACAGATGCACTTTAAGCACTCATATAAGTGTAGTGATTGTGCTATTGAAACAGAGCCAAGATTCAACTAAATACAAACAGGAAGGCAAACTGGTGGTACCCTACCTTAAACTGTACCACAGAAGGTAGAAACTGTTGCAAGAGGGAACACACATGAGTGGAGGTGATTCCTGGTCAGCTTCAGTAAGATGCAGATACACCATATAAAACCACACAAAGCTACTGTGAAACTAATCAGCCACATATTATGAGGCCAGCCACAGAACATTCTATAGCTGTGTCATGAATCGTAATGGCAACAAGACCTGCCGTGCTTCACAGCACTATGGCAAGAGAAGTACTGCACCTACAGAAATAGCACTTGTTCATCCAGATAGGGTATTGGATAACCTAAACTCACTCTGACCTCTCCCCCCAACAGGTACACATATTTATATATCCATGTACACTACAGAACCCCTGTAATAACAACTATGCAGGTACGAGCTGCACTCTCTAAAGCCATACATACAGCTTGCATGAGACCTGTCAACATCCCAGGGTGTATTTTACACAAATGTCAGAACAATTTTCTCTCCACATACACATCATGTTCAATCTTAGCTTCATGTCAGGCTGTGTACACACTGAATGGTGCACAGCAACAGTTATCACACCCCACAAAGGGGGAGACACCACTGATAATGGGAAATAGTGCACTAGTTATACATAGCAATAGTGCTGAGTCTGGTCTGTAAGGCCATAAACCTTGATCAATTTATTTGATGTAGTCAGTACAGATGCAGATGACAGTAAGGTTGATTCACACAGCATATCATGACCTTGCCAGGTCTTAGGACACCATCTCCCATACTGTGTTCCAGCTACACTCAGTAAACTAGGTGTATATTCCGATGTCACAGATTTGGCTGGCGACTGGACTGCTGGCAGAACCAACACTACAGAAGGTGTCTAACTAATACACGCACATCAAACCAGTACCAGCTACAGTAATACAGGGTTGATTCCTGGTACTCACCCTCTTTGTTATCTATAACACACAGACTAACACAGAAGGCATCTGCCTATTTAAGTCTGCAAATGACTATGAACTAGGAGCAATAGTTGACTCAATGAGTGCTGCGGGCAACATAGAGAAGGACTTTTGTGGGTCAGATGTGTGGTGTGTGATGTACGGACACAATCTCACAGCTAAGTATTGCATTGTCATCCCCTGTGTTAAAAACCCTGTACCCATGAACTACCACCTAGGCAGCGGTCAACATAATGGAAACTGTGTGTGTATGGGATGCAGATGGACAGTAGTCTTTCCTTTGATAGTCACTTCACCACACCAGTCAAGTAGTCTAAGTGGCACCCCTAATCATGACAGGGTGCCATCCATGAATATAGAGATCATTGTTCAGCCATACTCAACACTCACATATTTCCTTTAAGGGTTATTGGCCATGTTCAGATGGCCTACACCGGCCTTCTCAAATCCTAGCTCCACTATGTAGCATGATGCTTACTCTGAATAAAGCCATGTCCAACCCAGAGATGTTGGACATTGTACACTTTCACATCCTGATTTCAAATAAACACATACTTCATGGACATCCACATTTCTAGTACAAGGATCATAACATGCCTGAAAGATCCCTGTCCCATACACTTTATATTCTCCTGCCATATTATGCATCCCTGTCCAGCAAAGCTGCACATTGCCCCTCTTTGAGACATGGTGTGATGACCACATGGCAAATATATCAGTAACCCTGTGGATCAGTTCTGTGGCACTGCTTGAACTGGCCACTGAAAGTTATGTGTCTGTTGGCTACAGCTAGATAACTTTTTAGCCTAGGCTTATAAATGGCCCAGGGCATAAAGCCTACTAGTTCACTATGACCATGCATGCTATAGTTGATATCCAACTATGCAAATACCATCAAGCTAGCCATTGTCTCATTTGTTTCACATGTGCAACACAGGTAATACATGGCAGGATGCTATACTGCTGGACAGTGTCATGTAGATGTATATGGCAAAATACATACATGTAAAACGTTCTGTGAGCAAGTCTGCAGGGTCACAGGTCATGTCCCTTATGGCTGTGTATGACTATATATGTGACATATACACAGCAACAAGGTCTCTTGCATTAATGTGAACACATCCGGGCATGTGCTGATAGGTAAAGACACCAGTACAGGCAAACAGACATGCCCACATCAAGACAACATCCACATGGAGTATGAGTAGTGTCATCACCTGACACACACATATATGGTGATAACATCAAATCACCAGTAAATGTCAAAATGTGTGATTTTAACATGTCAGTGATATTAGTGTCATGCAGATTTGCAAAGACATATTTGTAATCATAATAAATGTGATACACATGTATGTGCAGCTGTACTTCTGTACTTCTCTGTGAGTTACTGTGACCTGTCTCCATCATTATGTCTTCCAGGTATGCCGCGTGCCAGCTTGACACCATACACCCGCATGGAGGATGAGGTCATCATTCTATACCTCCTTGACAACCATGAAACACTCTTCAGCCATGTGCCACAGGATGCACAGCGGTGGAATGCCCAGTGGGAGGAACTTTGCAGGAGGGTAAATGATGTTGGCGGCCACAATCGCACCTATCAGCAGGTGCAATGACACTGCACTGGCTTCATTAGATGGGCGAAACAGTGTGCAAATGCAATTGCCAGGGAACAAGCTGCAACAGGTGGGGGGGGGGCACCCAGCCCCAACTCAGACATACTGAGGAGCTACTGGCCAACCTGGGGACACCTGCAGAACTCCATCCACAAGCTTTAGCTGGTATTGTGGAGGTTGGTGTCTCACAACCACTGAGGCAGGAGTTGCCTGATAAGTCACTACTGCACATATAACACAACTATATTTAATATAGTTACATGTGTTACTGTACAATATTTAAAGTAACATCGTATGCAAGGCATGTATGCACACATGTCACATACTATAGTTTGCTATTCTATGTATGCACAGATGTGCATACTCCATAGTATAGTCTATTGTACTGGCTTATGTGTTAACATGCACATTGCACCCTGTAGCTATCACACAGGTATGGATAATGTTTTTACTGCTGTGACACTCCTATTTAGGTACCTCTGGTGTTTCACAGTGACAGCAGCCTGTTGCAGGTGAGGTTATTATTTATCAGGCTTGATAATGCACAGATCATATTAATTGCATGCTATCTGCCATGTGGCCATTTAACACATGTACACATAATGTACGGTGGTCCTGTTAATATATACAGGTTAGACCTGCAATGTATCACAGTGGTTACCCATGTGGAATAACTGAAAACTATATGAAACATCTACACTAAACCTTACAAACTGTCATTGCCAGATGTGTGGACAGCTATAACTACAATGGTGGAGGTGTGGTTCACTGTAGGGGCATGTACTACAGATCAGCATTACACATGCAGAGAATACAAACAGTATTATACAAAGAGCAGATGTGTGCACACACTCTAAATGTTTTGGAGCTGGAGTATGACCAACCCACAGGATTCACCTTTGTGGATTATACCCTTGCTATGAATGTCACACAATGTCATGCTATCTAACATGTCCATAACATTTTGTGGGCTCACTGCAACACTGGTTAACTATCCTGCAAAACATGATATCTCACATCCCAAACATTCCACCCTTTGCCTGCATAACCCAGTCCTCGGTGGAGCATATGACATCTACGGGTGTATGTCATATGGGACAACACTGACATATGAAATAGATGCCCATCACAACCATTGGTCAAAACATGTTTACACATGGCAATGGAGGATGGCCAGAGACATGAAGCAACACACACAGTAGAATGATGTACATGTGAGTACACCCTGTTGTACATTGGCTAGACACAATACAACTATGGCCTTTGTGTAATGGTGATATTGCAGATGTGACACACTAAACATCATACAGGCCTGTGCACAGCTTGTGTGGGCATGACATCAAACCACCACATAACATGTCTTGAACATCTTGAGTGTGTCATGACATGAAAGCTTTCACCTATACAGTATCCAAATACATACATGTGTTGCACAACATACACATACAACCACATCAGGCCACAGATACAGTACATTCACCTTGCTGGTGTCAGACATCAGTGTCATGGTTGTTCCTCGTGTGTGAGGTACAGAGATGGCATATGGGACATGGAGTACTGCAAAGTTAGTCATGTCTGGGCATAGTTGCCAGGCATCAGCAATATGGTTGCAGTTGTGCAGGGGTGTCATCTGTATACCCTTCAGTGACCTGTGTCACACATTCCACATTAGGGTTTAGTGTGTATACACCTCAGTGACATGGGTCAAATTCCACAGGATATATGTATTGTGTCTGAACACAGTAATTGCTATGAACTGTGTCTGTAACTAACAGTGTATAGCAATAGTGAAGCCACATGATGCCCTGCAATGGCTATGCACATCAGCTCAATGTGCAGTATGTCACTGTATATCTGTAGGGTGGACTGATAACATTGTGTCAGCTGAAGGTCCATGTTAGTATAACACATCCCTGCATTAGGGCACCTTTACCTCACTGTATATTTGAAAGGATACCATTGTGTTAAACATGTCATTCAACACTCCAGCAAAAGACATGTCATACTACATGGGATTGGCAAGTTCATATGCCACACATCAGGCTGGTGTACTGTTAACCTGTGCTGGTCTGTGGCAGCACTGAAAAGTAGGGACAGCCATGTCAAATGTGTGTACAGCCACATGCACATTGTCTGTGGACTCAGCTCAGGGGTAAGCAGAATAATGTTGAACAGACATGCACTGTTATGGGGGAGATATGCAAGCTAGGGCTCAGACAAACATAGTATTCACTCAACACTACCTTCTGCTCATGTCCTCCTCATACACAGGGGCAGTGGCCAACACAAAGCATCAGTGGCAGATGTACACAGGTCAGTGATGGTCAGTTAAAATGTGGGGTATGTTGCACAAAACATGGCAGTGCTGTGCAACAGTGAATAGTGCATGCATTGTGTTGCAGGTTTGGGGCATAACCAACTAACACAAATGGTGCAACACAGAGATGATTGCTAACTACTACTATAATTGTGTAAGGTGCATGCCTTCTGCTATAACACATGCATGCTGTTGTGTGCAACTCAGGGATGTATGATAACTACCACTATAATTGTCTAAACTGAATACCTTCTGCCATATCACATGCATTTTGCATGTCGTCGGGTGCCATCTCATGTGTATCTGTGTCTGTCTGTGCCTGTCTGTGTGTCTGTCTGTGTCTGTCTGTGTGTCTGTACTGTGATGTATAACTTGTAATGTACAGTTCTTGTCTGCCCCTCACAGGTGTTGATGTAGGTGCATTGCCCTCCTGTGGACCACCTGATGTTAATGTCCTCACAGACTCTAGCAGTGATGATGAAAGTATGATTGAGGCACAGGCAGGGTTGTTAGGGGCTGAATCTGTGCCATTGGTTGCAATTCTACATGTATCCCTCTCATCCCCACACACAGTTCTCATGCCTACACATACCCCATCACCAGTGGCCATAGTGGAAGGACAGTTGTCAGGTGGTAGCATGGAACAGGAATGTTTGCAGACTATGGAAGGTGTGCCTGCACACCATGATCACAGCCAACTGACTGGTGATGTCCCACACAGGCATGTGCCCAGGGCTGCTCATAGGAGGACTTCTGGCCAACATGCCCCTGCAAGACATAGCACATCAGCTGGTGTCACCAGATGCATGTTTCAGGCTGTAATGGAGGCACAGGCACGTGCTGAATGGCACAACAGAGAAGGTCTGAGCCTTCAGAGGGCTGCTGTCTGTTCTTTAACTGACAACATCCAGGCAACTGCAAATGCTCACCATCATCTTGCAGATGTTTTGGATAGATGATTGGGTGACATGGTGGGAGTCCTTGGCTGTGGCATGTCAATCCTCGAGCATGGAATGTCTGTGCTAGAACATCTGGTGGGAGTGAGGCGTCGGGCACGTGGACGTAGGCTAGCTGCATCACCTATTGAAGGTCTGTGTGAACATGCTACTTCACATGCCCACTCCCATAGTGGTGGTGGTAGCAGCAGCAGTGCGGCTGGTGCTGTGCTGTCCACACCAGGACACAACAGGCCACGTGCACATGGTCCTGGATGGTCCCAACAGGGACACAGCTCCAGTGGACATGTGTCATCAGACAGTACCCAATCAGGACCACTGCCTGGTAGTGGTGGTGCAACCCCTGGCAGGCGCAGGTCACGTGGCTGTGACCAGACACCGTGAACTGTAAAACCTGCCCTGTACTGTCTGCAGCTGTCAATAATACCCCTGTGTAGGCCAGCCACATGCCAGACCTGTCTGCATACATAAACACACCAGAAACAAATGTAGGGCACCTCAACCCACACACTCATAACACCCGCACACACCCAATGAGATAAAAGGCCCTAACCCACACACATGATGTCATCCAATGGTGCAGCCTAGGCCTCTGGCAAATGTTATCACCCTCTGCACATGATGATGCCTGTGCCTCATCCCTGTCATCCATACCATCAGTGCAGGAACATGATCATATGGCCTGATGCACAGGGTGAACATACCAGGAAGACAATTGCGGATTACCATTGTTGAGTAGTGTTGACAAGTAGCAGACATACCATGTACTACAGTTTTAGAATGCATTTTGTACTTTTGACAGTATGTATCATGTGTAACAACACTAACAGCATGTTGATCTTGATGTTCTGCCTTCCTCTTTCAGGTGTAATTGCATGTGCTGGGGGATGTCAGTGTTTACAAGTCCAATATGTAAATATAGACTACTCACAGGTCTGTATGACAATACCTGTATGCACTTTGTAGCTTCCACATCACTGTTATAATCTCCCAAGTTTCAAACATGTTTACTGATCTAATGATCCAAGAGCATGATTGCTGTGTAGTAAGCTACTGTGGCCAGAGCCGTCACATCCATAGTGGGTGGCATCACAGGTATAGTTACTTGGAGTGGGGAGGAGGTAAAAAAATGGTTTAGCAGATGACAAGGGTAAAGGCCAGTGGAAAAAGTGGTTTCTCATTGGGAAGCAGTAATACCTGCTCTCATGACAGGATGCAAACACACATACACACCCACACACTCAGGGATTCACAGACACAGTAACACCCCCACAAACTCAGAGATTCACAGACACAGTAACACACACTCTGACACACACACACACACACACACACACACACACACACACACACACACACACACACACACTTGCCAGTGTTGGGATGAAAACCCCTGCCTATGTGCAAATCATCATTACAGTACTACGCAATTACAAGATGCGCCACAGAAATTACACATGTACAGGTAGTCAGAATGGCCTAAGATCGAGGACATCAACAGGGATACTAGATTGTGGTGAATGTATGTGGGTAGGGGGGTTCATCAGTAGGCTTGGAACAACCAGCCTCACCCCAGGCCGTACATGTTTACAGGTGGTTAGAATGCTCTTCTAAGATTGATGACACCAACAGGGATACTAGATTGCATTGAGTGGATGGGGGGGTCTTATCATTTTACTATGGTAAAATACAGCCTCACTCCAGGGACCAGACAGCCACAGCCACACACACACACACACACACACACACACACACACACACACTGTGGCATTCACAAAGATATACACCTATGTCACACATATACAGACACTTGACATGTGTGAGATTCAAACCCCTGCCTATGTATTGCCTTCTACACTTCACTCTGTACAGATGTCTAAAACAGTCTACAGGAGAGTAAAAAATATTTGGGATGTATTCCCCACCATACATGACATATATGGACACACACACACCCACACATGCCAGTACTGTGAATCAAACACCTGCCTATATCATGATAGGTATTACAGAGTTACAGCACAATCACACATGCTACAAAGTGTACTGACTCTTTCCTTTGCCAACTGTGCTGATATATGCACAATATATGCACAGGGGAGGTATTACTGTTACAGGTGTCAAGAGGTTTGCCTTCAGTGTCACCCTTACTGCATTCTACGTTGTGTGTCTTCCCCTTCAAATAACTAAACCATAGCTTAGCAATTACACAGGTTATTGTAGGAATGGTTGTAACATACCTGTGAGCTGTCCTCAGTAATCATTCATCTGCAACGTAGCCCCACCACTTAGTAGTTATGTCTAAACATCTGTCCATAACTAAGTACAGCTTACTGTACTTTGAGCATATCACCATATACACTTGGCAATGTTGAGGCTGAATTGCAACTGCATGATGCACTAAGACAACAGTCACCTTCAAACATCAGACACTGCACAGGCATGGAATCTAAACGCACATCAATACATGTGCACATATGCAGTCTCCATCAGTAAGTGGACTAGCAGGTCAAGAGGATGCATTCCACACTTTCTCCATACCATTTGTGAAACCTAGCTGAGCATTACACCATAATGGATGTTGTATTCATGTACTGGTAGGACACACAACCACCTTCACTGAGTAGCTAAGTTACATTTATTCCAACAGCACATATCAGCAAGACACACACACACACACACACACAGCAATATTCCATGTTATGATCCCACAAACTGTTAGTTGACAGTTCCACTGTGAAGCCAGGACACTGTAATGATCAACAGTGAGCACATCATATTTGCCGCACACACATCATATTTGCCACACACCCCTCATGATTACTGGAAGAGTGCCAGCAATGTGCTCTGTTTGAGCTAGGCATTATACTTGTTCAAGCATGTGCGAGGTTTGTGGCTTATAAACATCTCACCCAAGCATGTTCTGGCTATTGTGGTAATAAGGTTAATGTCCAAACAGTGCACAACATACATGGCTTGCAATTGTTGACATGGGTATATGTAGGAGCTGTGGGTCACACATGGCTGTACATGTCATGGACATATCACCTGTAACTACTCAGGAACATACAGAGCATAGCTGTATTTTCCTGAGTCTGCCAATACAGGCCATGTGTGTAGGTCCTACGATCCTATTATTTGGGTATGTTTGTAGGCATTGCATTTGGTGGACATGTCTAATGACATACATGCCACAGGGATTGTTGTATGATATGATAGGTGTCATGGGTGACCAGTAGAGAGGGAATATTACCTCTGTCAACATAGATATCAAACCTTATGTACTGCTAGCATTCAGCAGCCATGGACCTATCTTCCATGTGCATGTGTGCAATGAATGTAACCACCTGTATGTACAAAGTACAACAACAGCTATAGTATTTTCATGTATGTTGTATGAGTGTGGGATGTACATATCCAGGGCAGGTACATGTAGGTCATATCCAACCATGAAGGTTTTGTTAACTGGTGTACAGAAACAGTCAACTGTGGTAATGCTGACAACATCTGAGGGACCCTGGTATGTGTACAACTGACCTGGTTACAAACAGTGGTATTACTGCATTGCATAACACATTATGCAACTGTATCAGTACATAGGTACTTTGCACGGTTGATATAGGGCTAGGTACAGTCTACCTGTCGAAAGTTATTTGGTGTTCTACCACAATATTTCATACCACATTTGTGGATGTGTGTTGGTAGTCTGAGGACATGGTGGTAGATGTATATGAGGATACAACCGAGAATGCAGCTTTTGCCACTGTCACCTGTACCTAACTCATCTGTGATGGATTATGTTGGAGTAGTGGTCTTTATTTGTGAGTAGCCTTTATGAATATGTGGACATCACCACCTGGAGTGGTCCGTACCAGTGTTATGGCCCACATGCCTGGATCTGAGTTATATGGTGGTAGTGCTTTTGTGCACTACAGAGCCTTCAGCCAGGTGTTCCTCACTGCACAGATGTCAGTATTCCCCATTGTAGGTTCTACATTCAGCAAATGGATTACGTAAGCCACACATCTAACACTGGTTAGCATAAGCATCCAATGCAATTGTCTTGTAGGTGTCAGGGTGATACTTCTGTGTTTAGGGGATTTGCCTTGGAATGGCACTATATGGGTAAATGTGATCTAGGTGTTATCCATACTCCCTTGAATCATGGATGCATGTGATCTGTGACAAAGGCTTGTCTTCTTTCAGTCATGTCATCCTGGAATGACAGACACTGGACAACCTCATAATTACTGCTGGACATTGGCTCATTGTTTTGGTCAAGCAGCTGCCACTCGTACCATGACATCATTGCAAGTGGCAGTATTGTGGTTGGTATCAAATGCTACATCTAAGGTGACAGACAGCAGTAGACATTGTGTAGATGACCAATGTCAGATATGCTTAGTGGAGCGGTCCTGCTAATAATGACAGCTACTAACAGGGAGAGGTCATCTTGACACCTGCACCTCAGTACCATTAGACAATGGGGCTCACATATTATGCTTTCACATGCCACTGTTCCAAGTATAATGCCACTGTCCACAACCTGATATCAATGTATGCCTTTCAGGGCAGCAATGTGTATGACACATGCTGTACTTTGCATCCACCTGTGTGTCCCAGTTAACCAATTGCCTTTCACTTCCACCCATGCATGATTGTGTATACTTCACACATATCTATATATATATATATAGCAGTGCTTCATGTACATGTATGCATGTGTATCACACAGCACAGATGCAGATATATCATTTACGAGCCACATACAAGTATCTGGTAGTAAACCTGTATGATGTGCATATATACTGACAGTTAAGATGTGCATGGCTGTAATCCTGTGTGTTTACAATTGGAGTCCATTACAATGTGTTCTGTACATCTAAGTGTATGAGCATGCACACTGTGTCCTTCTGTGGTTAGAATCAAAGTGCATCCCAAACAGCCTTGTGCTACTAAGTGTATGAGCGTACCCACTGCCACCTTGTGTAATTTGAGTCAGTGCATCCAAACAAGCCCTTTGTTTCTAAGTGTATGAACATGCCCAGTATAACCTTGTGTAGTTGGAGTCAGAGTGCATCCCAAATGGCCCTGCGCTACTAAGTGCATAAGCATGCCCACTGTCACCTTGTGTAATTGGAGTCAATGCATACAAACAAGTCCTGTGATTCTATGTGTATGAGCATGACCACTGTAACCCTGTATAGTGATAGTAGTTGTCCATTCCACAGATGGGCATACTCCAGTTCAGGGCTTGTTGTGCTACAAATGTACCTCTCAGGCCTACCTATGTCTTACCTGCAGATGATGTGTCTTGTTTGTGCATACAGGTTGTAATGGGCTACTACTTTAAACACACAGGTTTACAGCTATGTACATCTTAACTGTCAGTATCCCTGTTGATGTCCTCAATCTTAGAAGGGCATTCTGACTGCCTTGAAATGTGTAATCTCTGTGGTGCATCTCGTAACTGCATAGTACTGTAATAATGATCTGTAGATGGGCAGGAGTTCTGATCCCACCACTGGCAAATGTGTGTGTGTGTGTGTGTCAGCAAATGCCTAAGTGTGTGTGTATTTGTGTCTGCATCCTGCCATGACAGTGGGTTTTACTGCTTTCCAAAGTGAAACCACCTTTTGCACTGGCCTTTATACTTGTCATCTGCTAAACCACCCTTCCCCCCCCCCCTCCCCACTGCAAGCAATCAGTCCTGTGATGTCACCGAGCTCAGAAACAGAATCAGATTAAGTATAATTGTACAGGTTCTGTAGCACACACTCCAACTGCATACTACTCTACTAGTTACCTTCACATAGGCAAGACTTATAAGCACAATACTGGCAAGTGTGTGTGTTTGTGTGTGTGACTACCCTGTAGCCAGTCATACACGTGTTATGTCTTTTAGCATGCTGCACACCATGGTAGTTATCTGTGTTGAGTGCAGTCTACAAATTATTACATAGCTGGGAATAGAAAAGAATAGACAGTCAAGAATGACTACTGTTGGGTATGTTATTTTCCTGTGCCACTATTGAGCAGTGACATAGAAGTGGTCCATGGGATGTATTTCCATACCCATCATTCCCCCACCCAAACCCCACAATCCCCGGGGTATATTTCCTTAGCCATCATTCCCCACCCCAAACTCCACATATACAACAACCATCCCTTCTCTGATGAACTGATTAAGATTTAAATGTTATAATACAAGAGTTGCCTCTGTTTTGTGTACACATCAATTCCTTTGGAACCCTTCTGTGCCACAAAGGGTATTCAGACATGTTTATATATATGGCTATAGCTGTGTCTGTGTATATGCATGTGTATATATACATATATATATATATATATATATATATATATATATATATATATGTGTGTGTGTGTGTGTGTGTGTATGTACACATCCCGTAAGTGCATATATGTATTTAGTATTTATTTACAACAGTTGTACATATGTAGACTTGTCTATGTTGTTTCACAGAGTAGAGTACATTCAAGGGTACTGCACATATGTACACAAAGTGACTGTCCCATTTGTTTTCAGTACTGTGGAATAGCTGTTGTAAAATGTGTAATAAAAATGATGAAACATGTATACAACCTAGATGGCTTAGTGGTAAGTCCAGTGACCATGGTGTACATGGTCCAGGGTTCAAGACCTGCAAGGGTTGTTAATAATGTAATTTAGAACTGAATAAGGCACTTTTAAACAGTTGTAATCTGGTGTAAATGTGTTTTCATGACAGTAAGCAGCAGGTACACACAGTTAACAGACATGTACAACTTGAAATGCCCTTCTTTGGTAATCCTACTGATGTCATTCATTGTGACATACACCTTTGGGGAAGAAGTACTTTAGTAATGTCTGTGGCGCGTACTATAACTGTGCACTGCTGTAGTGTAAGAAACTAGTTAGGTAGGGGTTCAAATACCAGATATGATAGGTGTGTGTGTGTGTCTGTGTGACTTGTATCCTCTGTAGTGGTGGTTGTAAGTGTGTGACACCTGTGGGCAATGTGGAGGGGGTTTTGCATATATTTTATGTTGGCCATACTCTATATCACAATGTCAACCATACAGGGATAACAGATGTACATTAGCTGTGAGGCTGGGGTGCAAAGCCATACCCATACATGTGACATCAAGGCCAGCCAATCACAGTTAGCAACCCCACTATTACCCAGAGCACACACTCACCCATGTGTCATATGCACACACATGCCTAGGCAACAGCCAATATGTGGGTAGTACATTGCATATTGGCCACTGATAGTAACTATACAGTGATAGCAGTGGGCTACAGAGGGCATGTCACCCTGCCATCTGTCCAATATGCATGTACATGCACACAATGCACCTCCACCATGTTCCCCAATGGACACCTGCACCACCTATGGTGCCTTCACATGTGACTCACAACGGACATACCATGCCTGACAACATGCTTACAACTGCTTTACAGTGCCTTAATTACTCTGTATCCATCGGCCCTTGTATTGCCTAGCAACAAAGTAAACAACCTCTGCTAGGCTTGAACCCAGGACCATGCACACCATAGCCAAACTGGTTTACCTCTAAGCCACCTCTGATATCATGACTCCCCCACTACCTCTACATTTATAGCCAAAAAACCACTCCCTCTAGCACTAGGTCCAATCACCTCTGCTTACCAAGTAATCCCTCACCCAATCCCTGGCAACTCCTCCAACCTTGTACCCACCCACCCCCGCCCTCTCCTCCACTCTCTCATTCTATAAGTCACCCATTCTCTCTCTCTATCATCTGTAAGTGTATTTTTTAGGGCCCATTTCCATAAGTATATAGAGATGTGGTACTTTTTTCTTGTTCCGTTTCTATTAACCTCTTATTTTACAACCTTGTATGAAACCCAAAATCTTATATGGCTCTCAACTTCTAAGACTGAGACCAATACTATTGGAATTAAACTTACTAACTTTTATCATGTTCATGGTACTTGGGAGGACGCAACCTCCTGCTCGCTGCTACCTCATCCATTTACCTCAAAAAGAAATATTAGCCCCAAACTGAAGCATACTTACAAAATTGTAGATAAATTCCTGAAACTTATCTCCAAATTCAGACTTAATCTGCTACCACATGGGGATATACACCCCAACCCTGGCCCTGCCAGCATTGACCAGCATTCCTCCCCTTTCATGGACCTTAGTTCCAATCCTATTACTGCCCGCCCTACTAATTCTCTTCTTACCTGTCATCTGAACATCAGAAGCATCAACAACAAGGTACATGAACTTCATGCAGTATTGGCAGACCTTTCCCCAGAGATCTTGTGTCTAACTGAAACATGGTTAAAACCCACAACTACCGACAATGAAATACTAATCCCTGGGTATAATATACATAGGAGAGACCGAGTCCCCAGGAAAGGAGGTGGGGTAGCCATACTCTATAAATCCGATCTAATTGTATCTACTGATGTTATGCAACCGCCTCAGATTAACAATGCAGAAATCCTTATTTCCAAGCTTCAGATTAACATCAATAAATTTATCTATATAATTTGTGTGTATATTCCCCCAGGAAATAATGCAGATACTCTCGAAGCCACCATTCACTGGATATCAACTCATTTCCCTCAAGAGACCTTAGTTCTCGGAGACTTTAATATAGACTGGACTACCTGTTCCCCTTTAGCTCCCTCCACACACATTAATCTATACTCTTTCACGCAAATTATCAATACTCCCACCAGGATAGGCAAATCTAACCAGAAAGACAGTATACTTGACTGGGTGCTTATTAATAGTCATCCTGACCTTTATACATCTGGCACCCTCCCTGATAGCCTAAGTGACCACCATCTCACCTACATAATTAAGCACAAAATAACCATTCCAAAGCAACCTACACTAAGAGCTGTTAGAAACAAAAAGAAATTTGACTTAACCAAATTTCAACTAGAATTAAATTCCTGTAACTGGACAATACTAAAACATCTACCCTTAGATGAAGCAGTGCAGTACTTTAACAAAAAATTCCTAGAAATTCTTAATTTTCATGCTCCCATTCGTTCAAAGAAAACCAAAACTGTAGATGTTCCTTGGCTTTCAAAAGAAACAAGGCAGAAAATTAATCTCAGAAATAAAGCTTGGTCTGTTTGGCGTACTACTAAACTCCCTCCTGACCAAATTAAATATAGACAACTTAGGAATGAAACTAAAAGACTAATATTACTAGATAAAAGACAATACTATTGTAAACTGCAAACTGAACATCAAAACTGTCCACAAAAATTCTGGGCTGGACTAAATGAACTTCTTCACCCTGGTCGCACTACTACCCCTGTCCCTGCAACACTCATCGATAAATCCCCTGACAAAGTCTCCAATAGCTTTAACCGCTTCTTCACTGAGACAATTCAAACTCTGTCTAATCAACTGCCACTCAGCTCCCATACCCTTGACTCTCCCACCTACAAAAATATTCCCCTATTTACCTTTCAACCTGTAGCAACTTCATTCATTTGTAAATTAATCAAAAAACTAAAACCCTCCACACTCTCAGCTGATCAACTCCCAGCTGAATACTTGCAAAAAACAGCTGAGGCCATTGCCTACCCTGTGTCAATTCTCATCAATCGCTCCTTAGCAGAGGCCAAAATCCCCGATATCTGGAAGATATCTTATGTAATTCCTCTCCACAAAGGTGGCACTTCCACAGAGCTCTCAAACTACAGGCCCATATCTATACTTTCCCCTCTAGCAAAGATAATGGAAAAATGTGTTCAGAAACAGTTCATGCAACACCTACTCGTCAACCACCTATTGGCTGATACCCAACATGGTTTCAGACCTCTCCATAGTACTACCTCAGCCCTTCTTGTCTTCTCTAATACCATAAACACCTATCGAAATAATAATAATATCTCATCTGCACTATTCCTGGATCTGTCCAAAGCCTTCGATATGGTGGATCATAAACTTCTAATTAACACATTGCCTTCACTTTGTCTGGATACTATTGCCATACAATGGTTTAGTTCCTATCTATATGGCAGAAAACAAGCAGTTTTATGGCAGACTAAACTCTCTAAGTTACTACCCAATACATTGGGAGTCCCTCAAGGATCCATTTTAGGGCCACTGTTATTTTCCATCTTTATCAATGACCTGCATGCAGTCATACCTAATGCCAGTTGTATACAATACGCAGACAACTCCACGTTGATATGCTCTGGTACAACCCCCTCAGAGTTACAATTATTAACCCAGTCTACTTTTAGCAAAATAGAAAACTGGCTCTCTAGTCGTCGCTTGATACTTAATCCTAAAAAAACAAAAATGTTGTTGTTTCCACCGACTAAAAGATCTTGCTCCATCAACTTTACGATCCAAGCTAAGGATGGGACCATAATTTCTCCGGACCTTTCGACAAAATTATTAGGGGTAACCATAGACAACAATCTAAATTTGATATACATGTAAACCAAATGATTAAAACCATCAATAAGAAGCTAGGCTCATTATATAGAATAAATAGCTTCTTGACCCCCCAAGCCAAAATTGCCATTGCCCAGACTCACCTTCTCTCATCACTCTTGTACTCGTCCCCCTTACTTCACAACATAAGTAAAACTGTCATGAACAAGCTCTCCAACTGCTACAATCATATCGCTAGGTTTGTTACTGGGTCACCATATAGGACCCATCACTGTACCAATTTAGCCAAGCTCAATTGGACTGAGCTACCGAACCTAATCTCTTTCAACCTACTAGTCCTTACCCACAAAATTATATACAACCCCGAATATACTCCTTCACTCAAAAAGCTGGTTCCCCTTTGTAACAACCCATGGCCATTAAGGTCATCCAACCATCTCCTAATCCAGACATGCAAAACTAACAACTCAGCTGGTGACTCCCTTCTCACCAACTCTGCAGGGAAAATTTGGAACAAACTTCCCCCTGATATTACCTCTCTCTCCACTTTAAGTCAATTTAAAACTAAACTAAAAACACACCTGGGTTCAATGCGAACTTGCCATTGTCTAAACCCGGGCTAATAAACCCTCTGTTTGACATAGTGTCCAAGCACCTGGCTAATTTCCTACATATTCCTTATTATGCTAATCTTACTTACATCTGGTATAAATATGATGGAATAACTTATTTTGTTCTAGTTTAAAATGTATAATTACTCTGCGATTTTAATGTTTTTTACATGTCTGGAGCTTTTCTCCCCGGGCCTCCGCTGAAAATGGACATATATCCAGTCGGATCCTCCCGGTTAACAAATGTAAAATAAAATAAAAAATAAAATAAAAAAATATGCATAACCTTGCTGTATTCACAAACATATCATCCAACCCAGTTATTCAACAGTATAGAGTATGTATTCTAACATGCAGATGCATGTGTGTGTGAAAATATATTAATGTCTACACAGATACAAATGTATGTGTGTGTATATATATATATATATATATATATATATATCTATATATATATATATATATATATGTATATATATATATATATATATATATATATATATATATCTATATCTATATATATAATAAGAGAGAGAGTGCGAGAGAGAGAGAGGGAGATATATATATATATATATATATATATATATATTAGATATATATCCACATATGTGTAAGCAGATATTTATATCTATATAGCTATATATGGACATACATCTGTAGATAAGGTGGGAACATAGCAGAAACATATATGTCCACAATACCATGAATGGGGTTGACAGGCACAAACAACATACGTCATGCATGAATAGGTATTTCCCCGACAGCAAAACATGTCTGACCTGCAATCCACTACCAACTGTTGCAGATCCCATAGCCAGGACCTTACACAAGAAGGCCACAAGATGTTAACAGTACCCCATCCCACCTGTATAATGACAGGCTGGTATCAGTAACATATCATGCAGTACAGTCAGGCTCATAATGACTCCCATTTTGCAGTCATCTGTTACCTTTGTTAGCCAGAGTCCCGTACTGTTGGCCTGTACTACAGAGATGTAGAATTCAAGCAACAGTGATCCCAGGACTGAACCCTGAGGTACTCCACCTGTCACTTATCTGAGGATGGATTTGGAGACAGTTACACCTACAGTTTGGATTCTGTCAGTAAGCCATGTGGCAAACCATCAAGTGGCACAGGGATGTATGGCCGTATTAGTGTGTTAATCTATGTTTCTAGACTGGTGTATGGTATTGAAGGGCTTGGCGAGGTCCACATAGGCGTTGTGGACTGCCTTGCCCTCTTCAACAGCTATGCAGACTGAGTCAAAGCAGACAATCCATTTCAAGAGGTAAGACTGGCCCTCCATGAGCCCAATTTGTGTGGGATCCAGTGTTTGAGGGTTGCCAATGTCTGTGTTCCATAATGCATTCCATGGCCCTGCAGATCAGGCTCATCACACTGATGTGACAATAGTTCCAGGGATCCAAGATGGATCTCTCCTTGTGGAGTGGGATAACTGCAGCTGTGTGCCACTCAGTGAGCACCAGGCCTGATGCAAGGGTATGATTACACATGACAGTCTGGTCCCATGGATGATGTATTCTTAGCTGTGGATAGTGAGGTTTCTGCCTGTGTGGCCATGATTACTGACCAATGGAACTCTGTTCATATTGCCATTGGCCCTTTTGGGGGTAAGAGGGGGTGACTGTGGCACTACACCAATCCACCAGGATATTGGCACAATCTGTGGGAGCAGTCTATGTAATGCCATTCTGTCATAGCTCAGAGCACGTCTCAGCATTGCCTGTTAGTTTCAGGGCATAACTATAGAATGGTGTGTGGTTATCTGTGGAATCTGTGGTGAATTTAGTTACATAACCAGCTTTGGAGGATTCCTTGGGGGATTTCAACATCCTACTGTGGCTGGTAAGGGAGTTGTTTGCATCCTTGGAGTATCCTTTTTGCTTCAACAGTGTCTACCTTCTGTTGTATACTCTGTTAATGGCAGGAAACCACTACAGTGGCTTTCTTGTTTGGGAGGTGAGCATTGTGGTTCCATGTGGGATGTTAGGAATCATGCACAAGTGTATGTGGTCATACAGTACCTTAGTACAGGATTCATCTGTAAAACTGTCAGCTCCTGTCTCCATGGGTGACACAAACCTTGTCACTTCTGCCTTGTGTAGCATGAAGCTGGTTTTGGGAGGTCTTTTATGGACAACTGTATATACATTCCTTTCACATGTTCACTTTGATTAGCCTGTACTGGGATTACTGTGTTGAAACCTCAGTCTCATGTACTGTTGTGATGACTCAGTGGTTAGTTACTGTGACTATAATGTACAGTGTCCTGGGTTCATGACCTGCAAAGATGGGTTATTTTTGTCCGACCAGGACAGCAGTTAATGCATACGGACTAATTGTGGAAATTAGGTTAGTCACACTTAATAAAATTCAAATGCCCTACATTGGCAATCCTACTGATGTCAATCACTGGGGAGTACACCTTTTGGGAAGAGAGTACTCCAGCAATCTCTGTGGTGCATGCTATGACAGTGTAATGCTGTAGTGTGATATAGAACTCTGGCATGGGTTCTAGTCTCACACATGGGAGTTGTGGATTCTTTGGTGTCTGTTCCTATGCCTGTGGAGAAAGTGCTGCATGTTTGGCTAGTCACACTCACTACAATTTATTGGCCCTTCTTTGGCAATCCTGCTGATGTCACCCACCTAGAAATACACCTCTGGGATTGCTGTAACCCAGTAATCTCTGTAGCATGTCCTGTACCTGCGTAATGCTGTAGTGTGATAAACTAGTTTGGTAGGTGTTCTAATCCCAGACTTGCCAACTGTGTGTGTGTGTGTCTGTCGGCCTGAGAAGGGAACAATGTTTTTTAGAGTACTCACACTCCTTACAATTCATATACTCAACTTTGGCAAGGCTGCTGATATCACCCACTTAGAAGTACACCTCTGGGAAGGCTGTAACCCAGTAATCTCTGTAGCATGTCAGGTAACTGCGTACTGCTGTAGTGTGTTTAGAACTGTGGTAGGGTTTCATCCACAACCATGGCAGTTATGTATATTTTGTGTGTGTTTCAATGTCTGTGTAGGGAGCAATGCTATATAGCCTACTCACTCGCAGGACATTTACAATGCCCTACTTTGGTAATCCTGCTGATGTCATTCCTTGTCAAATACACCTTTGGGGAACGAGTTCCTTAGTAATCCCGTGGTGCATCCTATAACATCTCCATGCAGTAGTGTGATATAGATCTTGGTCATGGTTCTATACCCACACATGTCAGTGGTGGATGTTTTGTGTGTGTCTCACTGTCTGTTTTGTGAGCAATGCATTTTAGGCTACTCACTTGCAGGAAATTTGAAATGCCCTACTTTGGTAAACTTGATGATGTCATTCCTTGTGAAATACACCTTTGGGAATGGGGTACCCAAGTAATCTCCGTAGTGCGCACTATAACTGCGTAATGCTGTAGTCTGATAAACTAGTTAGGTAGGAATTCTATTCTGAGACATGGCAGGTGTGTGTTTGTCAGTCATATCCTGTGTGGAAGTGGCTGTGAGTGTCTACCCACTAGAGATGTTGAGGAGCGGGTTTTGTAGTTTTCCTATATGGTGGCCATATTATATGTCACAATGTCCACCTCACAAGGGTTACAGATTTAAATCAGCCAAGAGATGGGGTTGGCAAGCCATACCCCTACATCTGGCAAAAGGCCTAGTGAACAAAGTAAGCAACCCTACTATTACCTAGAAAATGGTCTGAACCCATGTGTCATAGACAAGCACACTTGCCTAGAAAAATCCCGCTATGTTGCTAGTACCCTGCACATTGTTGACAGATAGTAAGCATGGTGTGATTGCAGTGGGCTGCAGAGGGCATGGCACCCTGTCCACCAGTACAATAGGCACATAATTGCAGACAATGTGCCTTTAATATATTCCCCACTGGATGCCTGCAACATATGTGGTGCAATCAAATGTGATCCACAAAGGACATACAATGCCTTACACACATGCCCTGTATGGACAGATGCCACTGACACCAGAGAATACCTGTATCATGCTATCAATGCAGGTACAGGGTCAACCTGCTGTCTATTAGCAGGTCCTGCCACACCATGCCAGGATTGGCACATCTGATGATAACAGTCTATGTACATAACATGTGCCAGGCACACCAGGTACACTTAAACATGTCACTGTACATTAATGTGGGATGTGCACATCCCAGGCAATGTCCATGTCAAGGACTATCAAACACAGACATGGCATGCATTGCAAAGTAATGGCTACACACAATAGTAACCAGGATGACAGGACTGTTAATACAATACCCATCTTTGTGGGACATTGCAGACATTACACCCCTGAACCACACTACAGACCACTGTCAGATGGTCTGATGCCAAGGATTACCCCTCACCCAGCCTGGTACAGCCATGTTACACAGCCAACCACTACACACCCATGAAGCAATGCACACATGCATGTCAGTACTGGCACCTTGTGTCTGTGTGTGGATATGATGTTCCCAACCACAGTCACACCCAGTATAACTCCCATTGGCATACTGACTGATGTCAGACAAGTTCACATGCCCTAGCCCATAGAACCTCAGGATAACCCCTATGGTGCATGCAATACCTGTGCATTACTGTAGTGTGGCAAACTAAGTAGATAGGAAGTGTATTTGTGAGCCTGAATATCTGCCATGGCTTAGTGGTAAATCACATTGGCTGTGGTGTGCAGGATCCTGGTTTTATGCCTTGCAGAGCCCATTTATTTTGTTGCTGGGCTGGGCAGAACAAGGGCCGTTGGATACGGAGTCATTAAGGCACTTTTAAGCAGTTGTGAGTGGGTTTGCATGACGATAAGCAGTGGTTACTTTCGGTTACAGTTCCTTACACTCAGTTACCTTCTTGATTGCTTAACCTGTGTAGGCAGTGCTTACCCACATGCAAACAGGCTAAAACACACTCACTGCTGCTTAAAAGTGCTTACTCCCGCTTACCCCTGTGCTAATTTATTTAAAAGAAAAGAAAAAAGGGGTTACAGGAAAGTGGTGAAAAAGGGGCACAGAAAGGGAAAGACAGTAGGCAAGGAAGGGTGTAGAGAAGGTCCATAGCTGCCCATTTCTTCTACCACAATGGCTGTGCATATGCAATAAATTTGGCAGCCCATTTGGACACTCACAACCCTGAGAGAGGGGTGAGGACAACAATAGTATGTTGTGATGCAAATTAGAAATGTTGACACGTGTCCAGTGGACACGTGTGCGAAATGGACAGCAATGTATGGGACGTGCTTTTTTTTGTGGGAACAGATTGCCCTTTTTTCTTTTATTTTTAGGTGAGAGTCGGATGTTGGGGAAGGAGAGTAGGTATGATCAGGGAGGATAGGTTGGGTAGGATGACAGACAAGACAAACAAGACACGTACAGGGGCATTATATGACACATGTGGGGGGAACACCTTGGACGGGGAGAGGTGTTTGGAAGTCGCAAGCCCATGAGCCCACAAATGGATACAGTGGGACTGAGGTCCCCACCCATGAGCAGTCACCACTGCACCTTCACAGCCCAGAAGGTGGCTGTGCTATGGGCTGTGTAGGAGGGTCAGGCTCACCCTCTAGTTGAGCCATTTGGCCCTCAAGCTGGCGTAGGTGGTCTTGAATCTTCCTATCGAGCTTCCTATGCACCACGGCCTGGACTGTACCATGGGTGACAGGTTCCTGTCTGCTCCTGCTCCCTGGGGGCCGAGCCCCATCCCCTGCGGTGGTCCCCCATGAAGGTAGTGCAGGTCCAATGGATGAGGAGGTCCCAGGCTGGGCCCCAGATGTGCTGGTGCCAGGTGCCATGGCCAGCTGAAGTGGGACAGGTGGTTCTGCTGGGACCGGCCTTCTCATACGAGCTATGTTGTAGCATGTTTAAGGCAGATATGGGTTAGTAATAGTCAACAGCATTCATGATTAGTTATAACAGCATGTATAGGTATTCTCATTACCCAGGGCACCAGATATAAAATAGTTGCAGAGCAGGCAGAACACATGCATATATGGGTAAACAGTGGCCATTATAACAACATGCAGGTTTCATTGATGGCAACATGCCACCAATATGGGAGTATTTTAACATGGCACATGCATAGAAACAGATGTGAATATTTATAAACCAATAGGACATATGTCCCAACAAAGGTTAGGAGTGTAGATATACCAAATAAGTTGTGTAAATCGGTTATTTTTGCACATATGGTAGGGTTGAGAGAGAGAGAGAGAGTTCAATTAACAACTAATTAATCCTTGTAGTTTTCACAACATTCATAGTCACTGCAGTGGTCTGTCCCTTACCTGCATTATTACACTACCCAATGGCTTTATATTGTACAATGGTATGTTTGTAGATTAGTATGTACAGGACCTGTGTCTTACGTACAGGCTTGATAAGATGCAGGTGTTAATGCAACATGTTTTGGAACTGCTCTCATACACTTTGGGTGAGATGCTGGGATGACAGGTATGGTTGCATGTATATTCTCTGACTATGTACAAGTCAGACTCTCAGTTATATGCCATTAACAGCTGCCTACATTTTTTGGAGCATCACACTAATTTGTCAGGGGAACAGGGCAAAAGGCAAGTGATGTGGGCCATTTATCTTGACATACTGAGCAGATTGTAACAGTTGATGGGTATGAATACACACACCACTCTCTATTTGAGCATTCTAGCATAATCTGTACAGTTGTTAAGTGTAAATATGCATACAGCTTTTTCTCTGAACATTCAAACAAACTGTGTGAAGTTGTGTGGAATGATTATGCATACAACGTACTAGCGCTCCTGGGATTCAAAGCCCTGCTATATGTGACAAAAACATTACAGTTAAGATCACTGTACATATGCTATCAGGCAATTGTTGTGAGGCTTTGCAATGTATTTTGTCTAATATGACTGACCTGTCTGCACTTCCAGCATAGTTATACAGCACTTCATGCACATTTTATCTGCCTACCACAGTGTGGATAACACTGCTTACTACAACGGTACTATTTAATAACTGCAACAGTGCAACAACATATGACTGCAGAATAAACAGAAGCAATGCAGGGGTTACACCTTTATTCGCAGCATACTACACAATTCTGTACACTGGTACAACACTTTCTGAGGCTCTTACATTTATTTGTTATGACAGTACATACAGGCTATTTGCTAACCTGCCTCGCGACGCATCCTTTGCAGCCTAGCATCATAGGCTTGCTGGTTCGCAGCACACTCATCTGCAGCTGTCAGAGAAGTACAGTGATATTTAGCCATACCTATCCATAGTATACACAAGCTGGGCAATTATTAACTACGTATTGAAAGGAATACTTACTCACTTCTGGGGCATTCTGCATCTGCCTTGCTTCCTGGATCCACTCTTCCAGAACATCCCCCCTCCGCCGCTTCAGGTCTGCATGGCCTGACCTCCTCACCAGTTCGGGGGATACCTGTGGCACTAGTGAGGTTATGGGCGAGACTGTCCCAGGCCTCCGTTTTGTACTGTGAGCTCTGGTACTGGCTCTGCAGTAGTCTTCTGTCATGGTGCTTTACCAGGAGCTGTACCATGAATTTGGACTCCTGGATGTCTAAAACGAGTGCCTTCTCCCACTCCAGCTATTCTGCCTGCTGGGGGATGCTACAACCAGTTATGACCATATTCCCACCTCTTCGGTTTACGTAGGGCCAGATTCCCACACTTTTCTGTAATTGGCCAGTTTCGGAAAAGCTACGCTATGGGCACACCTGCTTACTTCAGGTTGGCACTGCTTAAAGTGGTGTACCTGTGGGCATATTATATTGGTTTCCCTACACATTGCTTACAATTACTTAGTTGGGCTGTGCTGTGGTTAGCATTGCTTATTGGTTCTCTAGCATTATATTTGCCTTTTGTCAACAATGTCTTATTCATTACAGGTTATATATGTGTCTGGTATCAGTGATTCATGTGTACATACACTGTATGGGGTCCTGGGGACTTCAAAACTTTATTACAGTGACACCTCAACTCTATGTTTACTGCAGTACTCCAATTCACATATTTATGGTCTGTGGTGGGCTATAGAACATTACACTGTACATAGATTCAGTTAACATGTTTGATTTGATTTCCCTGTGGTGAGGATTAGTTTGCTGATACCTCCTTTATATGTATTGCTATCATGGCATAGTGGTTAACTTCTGTGACTGTGATGCACAGGGTCCTGAGTTCTAGCCTTGCAGAGGCTGTTTATTTTGTTGCTGGGCAGAACACGAGCCGTTGGGTACAGAGTGATTAAGGCACTTTAAAGCAGTTGTGAGTGGGTGTGCGCAGGTTTGCGCAGAGCTGAGCAATGCTAAACTCCATTTACAGTTTCTTATACTCAGCTTCTACTTTGCTTCCTCTTTGTAGGCAATGCATACCCCCATGCAAATGCACTTAAACACGCTTACTGGTGCTTATATATGCATACTACTGCTTATTTATGCTTAAACCTGCTTACTAGTGCCGTATTTATTATGACACTGACACTTCACTACAGTTCACCTTTAATTGTTATTATGCAGGTTATACAGCAGACGGATGTCAAAATATGTTCATATACAGATTACCAATGGAAAATGTTATGTGCTGCAGTGGGATTCCATCCGGGAATGTCTGTTTGTTAGGCGGATGCTCTAACCACTACACTATTGCTGTGCTGCTTCATTTGCATATACCCATGGATCCTAGTTCCCCAAGCACCCACCTCAACACTTCACTGACACAGCAGTCATCCATTCTACAGCTGGATACACTGTGTATCCACACCACTACACACTGGCCACTCCCTATTGCTGTAGACCCATCCCATATGTTGACTCACTCCACGTATCCTCAGATATTCCAAACTTTTAGTCCACAAACATTGGTGAAAGGAGTGACCAATAGGACACTATTCACAATTGTTGGGTTGTCCCACCTGGGACACATGTCTTTATTTCAAGATTAGACTCTATACTTCATTACATCGTTACTCCCATTAACAAGACACTACAATAAATTAATAACTATGACTATGTGGTAATGCACACGTTACACATGAAAGAGTTTGGTTAAATTATATTACAAATAGGACTGGTTTAGTGATTGGCGGTGCCATAGCAGGCAGATCACAGGAATGATTCCACTATTTCATAGTGAGAAAGTCTTCACATTTTATTTTTTGAGAACAGCACTCACTTCAGACAAAGTACACACTTCTGCATTTTTGCAGATTCTACCCTTTACTCTTATGCACACCCTATTATTCCATCTACTGTTGAGGTTTGTAGGGGCACTTTCATGTTATTTATGTCTGCAAAAGGAATGAATGTGTTACAGGGAAAGTACTTCTACATATAGATGTATGCATGTGTGTATGCATATTTACTTATGACGAACTCGCTGACCTCCACAAGGTGGTCCAATTAGAACCAGGCCATCCAACCCTGACACGCCTGGATCCATAATTTCATACCCATGGTTCCTCCACCCCACCTGAGTTCAGCATACACGCAAACCATCCATTCTCCAGTTGCTATCACAGCCATTACACACCTCCACACATTACCCTCTCCCCAGCATTAGGGACCCTATAAGTATGTTGTCCCAACCCATGTATCATCAGGCTCTCCCACCATTTGGTCCTTGAACATACCTGCCCTTGCTTGTGTAATGGTCAGAAGTCTACACAACCTAGCAATTTTTGGGTAGCCCCACCAGGGACTACCCTGTAATTGTTTGTAAAGTAGACTTGGCAGATTGACAGTGTTACTCCCAATGGTAGTATTCTACCTGTGGTTTAAGTAGCAGTGATTTGCTCACCCCTGCCCAGCTTGATATGACATAAGCTGACAGCCCTAAATAATACTGGAGTTGCTGTTGATTTCTTTCTCATTCTTTTTGTATGCTTTATTGTCACGACATTCATTCTTCATAGCTATGTGTATATATATATATATATATATATATATATATATATATATATATATGTATTATATATCTGTACATACACATGGACATACATCTACATAATTATATACATTTCCTATTCTATTGCATGACTGTGCTGGATGATATGTTTGTGATAACATCAGATTTATGTATATCTGCCATGGCTTAGTGGTAAATCACATTGGCTGTGGTGTGCAGGGTCCTGGGATTGACCTTTGCAGATGACATTTATTTTGTTGCTGGCCAGAACAAGGGCCATTGGATACAGAGTGATTAAAGCACTTTTAAGCAGTTGTGAGCAGGTGTGTATATGTTTGCATGACAGTAGGCTGTCCTATCTTCTGATTACAGTTTCTTAAATTCAGTTAGCTTCTACTATGCTTAATGTGTGTGCGCACTGCTTGCACCTGCGCAAATGCACTTAGACTTGCTTACTGGTACTTATATATGTCTACTACTGCTTATTTGTGCTTACATCTGCTTACTAGTGACTTAGTTATTATGACACTACCAGTTTCATTAAATGACGTTAAACATTTCATGCAGTTCTCCAGTTCACATTTACATGTTATTATGTAGGTTATACAGCAGAAAGATATATAAATATATTCATATACACATTCTACATGGAAAATGATATGTGCTATACTGGGACTCGAACCATGAATGCCTGTTCATTAGTCGGATACTCTAACCATTACACTATTGACGTTAATGTTGATTCTGCATGTTTTTTCTATATGGATTATTTTGATGTGTAAGCTATGCTAAACAGAGGGCAGCAATGCGCAAACACACTGTGCTTCGCTTACACTTACAATAAGGAAGAAATACAAATGTAAAATAGGGACATGGGGAATCTAACTGTGATAGTTCTGGGGACAGGGGCTCAACATTCCATTATGGGCTTGTGTGTTTACTACTGTGATTTTATTTCAGTGTTTGTGGACACTCTTGTATGCTTAGCATACATTTCAGTATCCACGGACACTGAATTAATTGCTTACTGTTAGGGGCAGGCTCTAATATTAAGCACTGTAGGTTGTGCAACTGTGGGGGCATGTTTAAGCCTCAGTAGAGCACTTAAACATGCCACCTGCACTCGCACACATTTCCTGTGCACGTCGAGGGTGCGGCAGCGCACCCTCATAAATATTCATATGGTGCTGCTGCACCATCTATAAGGAGGACGCTCGACGCAAGGCTAAAACCGTCCTTGCGCCGAGCTTCATGAATCCTAGGGAATGACAATAATGAGTATTCAGAACAAAAAAGAACTATTAAATAACTGAATGAAATTCTAAAAGTTATTAACATGAATTCTGCAACAGGACTGGATGGAATTGAATATGGTATGTATAAAGACATAAAGGAGTGGCAAATTTTTTTTATAAAAGTTATGAATGAATGGTTAGAAACTTGAATTAAAGAGAAAGAAATATGTACAGGAGTTATAAAACTTATATTTAAAAAGGAAATAAAGAAGAGATAAAAACTGGATACCTAAAAATTGAATAATATAGATTATATATTTTTTATGAGAATAATAACAAAAAGGTTACAAAAATGGATATAATATATGACCAAAATGTATTCAGAAGAAAAGGAGAAAAAGGTCAAGAGGTATTATGGATAATAAGAGAAATAACTGATGATATCATAAATCAAAACATAGAAGCGAAGGTTATGATAGGTGATACAAGTAAAACCTTTGATAATATTCAATATAAATTATTATGGGGAATTTTAAAGGAATATAATGTAAGCAAAAAATATTACAAGTAATAAAATCTGTTTATGAAAGGAACTGTGAAACTAAATGTAAATAGCTGGATTGGGGAAGAAATAAAAATAGAATGTGGCGTCAAGCAGGGTTGCACAATTCGTAGTGTAATTTTCTTATTAGTTATGAATGCAATAGTGAAGGAAATTTATAAAATGTCAAGTATCAGTGGATACAAAATGATGAAGGAAGTACAATTGTCAATAATGTATAATTATGCAGATATTGTACTAATTGTTAAAAATAAAGTATGGCTGGGAGAAGTAAATGAAAAATTAAGCATAAATTAAAAAAATGGTTTAAGTATGAATAATGAGAAAAGTAAAGGATTTGGTTTTGAAGATCTGATAGGAGATATTGAGTTTAATGAAAAGTATATAGATATATCAGGAATAATATTTGGAATGAATGAATTTATGCAACAACAATGAGTTCATGTACTTAAAGAAGTAAAGTATATGACTAATTTTGATAAATCATATAGATTTTCATATAGAAAAAAGCACACTTGTTGAACAGCATGGTAATAGGAAAAACTGCTTATGTTGCTAACATCTATATGGTTCCTATTAAGTATGAAAAGTAACTAAAAATGATTATATTTTTTATATGGGGCTCTATACTGAATCAAGACAATAATTGAATTTTATATATGAAAGAAGAACAAGGAGGATTGGGTATAATAAACCCAATAGTACATGCAGCATATTTAATTTTATATACATTATTAAAATAAGTTATTGTAGAAATGATACTAGATTAGAAATATAAAGAATTGTGGGAAGTAATAGAAGTGAAAAAAAGAAATAAAAGCATTGTGAATGAAGAAATAAAAGAGTATCAAAACAAAATTGTGTTATGGAAAATAAGAAAGAATATATTATGAAAGTCTTTTATTGCAATAATCCATGGAAATATTTAGAAATCGATAAGAAAAAAATCATAATGATGAGATATAACTACAAAAAATGAAAGAATGTAATGATTTTTATGGAGATTGTCTATTAGAAAATTACCAGTTAAGGTGAATACGCCATACAAGCAAAAACAAGATAGAATATTTAATAAATGTGGAGAGTTTAAGACTACAGCGCATATGTTTTTGAAATGTAAAATGTGAAATGTGAAAGAGTTAATAATTTGTGGAAAGAAATACATAAACATAATAGGGTGAAAAGTTTGTTAAAATTTGAGCAAATAAATATGGACATAACAGAAATGAAGAAAATGTACAGAGTAATATTTTATGTTTCATGGACAACATGGAATGTGAGACAAAAGGAAATTAAATACAATGGAAAAATGGACTATGACAAAGATTCTGGAGAAAACAATGTTTTGGTTGTGGATAAAAGAGTGGGGGAATGCTTAAGTTGAAGTTTATAATGTATGGAGATTTGTAAATAGATGTAAATAATGTAAATATGTAAATAATATGTAATGTGTGTGTGTGTGTGTGTGTGTGTGTGTGTGTGTGTGTGTGTGTGTGTGTATATATATATATATATATATATATATATATATATATATATATATATATATATATCAAAAAATTATTCTGTATTTTAGGGGGTTGCAGTTTGTAAATACACCTTCTGCTTCTGGTCTGACCATGGAGATGGCTTGGAGAAGCAGGAAGAAACATGGACAGTCAAAAACGAGTTAAGGAGATTGTTGGCAAAGGAGTTAATTTTGATCCTTCACAAAATGATGTTATGGTGGAGACTGACAGAAGAGAAATGTGGTCAGTTATGAGGACACTAGTGGAGTGTTGAGTTAAAGGTGAATCATCTTTACAAGATTCTGAAATGGTGTTTCAGTAAAGGGTGTTTCAACATGAATCGCAGGGTGGATGTATGATTACAGCCCTCCAATCGGGAGTGTTGCGAGATGTTTATCTGAGTGATATGTTGAGCAAAAGCCAAGAGGAGAGTGAGGTAGCAGGTTTATGGCAAGATATCATGGACAAAATACAAGAGGAGGAGGTGGCAGACATTGTGAGAGAAAAGAAAGTCATACATACAGATGGTAAAGGAAGGGGAAAGACCAGCAGAGGTGATAAGAGAAATGGCAATGAAGAAATTTTGGTAAGACTAAGCAGTAAAGAAGAAAAAGAACTTGAAAGGTTTGAGGCTTGGGACAACACAATTTCTCATTTGGGTATCTCTCCTAAGGAAGTAAGAGCATTTATACATATTAGTAATGATACTTTGACATTCTGTTTGAGACAGGACAATACATGGAGAAAGTTTTAGAGCAACCTTAAGTTAAGAGAAACTGTAAACTATGAAACTTATATGTCATACAAACATTTAACAAAGAGATAAAAAAAAGATAATTTTGTGCAGTTTCAAACAGATTTTTTAAAAGAAAGACTTTGTGTAAAGATGTCATGGATGTTACAAAAATGTATGATAACAGAGGATTGTGGACTGGGGGCTGGGAATGTGGTGCAATATTGAAAACGGAAAATGAAAAAAAAATGTACAGCTTCCAAGCATGGTAAATGTAGAAAGAAATATGGGTATTGTAAAATATAAGAGACAATTGAAAACATGTTTTTATGTGGAAAATATGATCATTTAATTACTAATAATGATAAAAGAAGGTATTTTATTTGCGGTGAATTGGGGCATGAACTAAGAAATGTGATAGTATATGTAGAAAATGTGGACAGACACGACACATAGGGGTGGTTTGTGAAGATAGCATAGAAGTTAAAGAACAAGAAAAAAAAAGAAATGTGAACATATTATAGAAGAAAATAGTAAAGAAGAGACATCAATGATTGAAAAAAAGAAAATAAATGCAGTGGAGTGAATAATACAAGAGTCGAGTGAAGTTGAATATACGAATTGGAGAATGGTTAAAAAAAGAATTTTATGGGGAAAGGTTGAAAGATAGAAAATGGATGTTTAAAAGTGTAGTTGTGAAAGCATATAAAGGCAAACAGCATGGAGATGAATATACAAATTGGAGAATGGTTAAAATAAGAATGTCATAAGTGAAAGGATTAAAGATAGACAATGCAAGTTTAATAGTGTGGTTGTGAAAGAAAATAAAGGCAAAGGGTAGAAGTAGAATGGAATAACAATTTATATAGGAAGAAATGTGAAAATCCTAGCTATAAATGTTAACAGTATAAACAATATTAAAAGAAGGTTAGATATATTAGAATGGTGTTCAACACATGATATGCATATCATTATATTATATGTCAAAAAACAATACGAGTTTCAAATTATACAACATTAGAACTGGGTAGAATATCTGATAGATATAAGGTGGAAAAACAGATGTATCTAGAATCATTGCAATATAAACATATGTCAGAAGGAAAAAAAGCGAAATGATGTTTAATAAAATTTCAAACTATGTTGGAGTGACTATAGTAATAATATTAGTGAGGTATTTTAATTATTTAAGAAAAATTTAAAAAGAGGGAAAAGATGTGAGGATAATATCAGAGATAAACAGATGAAAATTATATATATGGGGTAATGAACACTGGACTTATTAAAGGAATAATTTAAGAATGGAAATAGACTGTTTTATAATATCTGATAGTTTGAGGTTGTAGAAGAAGGAATAAAAGTAACAGGTTTTTCAGATCACTTATCAATTTAAGTAGAAGATCAAGAAAAGGAAGGCTATATAAGAGTAGCTAAAGGTATTAAAATATAAAATAAAAAAGAACTAAATGAGGAAGAGAGAAGAGATATTAATCATTTACAGAAAGATCATGTAGGTATGAGAATGTTTTTATGAAGATTGAACAAGTTGGTGAATAAGTTTTAAAGAAAAATATAAAAAGTGTTTTTTGGAAGGTCATGATATAAGAAAAATGAAAGAGAAACAACAGTACAAAAATAAGTCAATAGGTTCTTAGAGAAGTGCTAAGAGATAAGATAGATTTTTATAAAAAAGAGAGGCAGATGTATAAAATTAATCGGGAGAAAAAAAAATGCTATTTAAGCAAAGGTACTTCTTAAAAGGAAAAAAGAAGAGGATGCAACAGATTTTAAAAAGATAGTAAAAGAGAATGAGAAAATAATAGGAGAATTAAAGGGTTTGAAAGTGGAAAAAGTGATAACATAGAAGAAAATATTCCAAGAAAATACATTTGAAAGGAAAGAGATAAAAGGGAGACACAATGGAATGTTAAAAAATGAATAAAGAAGATAATGAAGGCTAGAAGAAAAAATAAGTGTGAAAGAATTTAATGATACTTTAAAAGAAGTAAATAAGGAAAAAGCTATGGAAGAATGGCAAAAAGTGTATTTTGTGGAGGCATTAAATTAATGGTTAGAAAAAGGAGTGCCAGGAAAACAAATATGTATTGGGGTGATGAAATGTATATGAAAGAAAGGAGAAAAAGAAGATAAAATAAATGGGAGACTCCATATAGAACAATACATATTATAAGATATTTATGAAAATTATAGGAAAAAGGTTAAGAAAAAATATAAATAAACTACTTGAATATACGATTTTTGGAAAAAAGGAAAATTAAGTCAAGATTTATTAATGATAGTGAGAGAAGTGATAGATGATATAAATAAGAAGGATGAATCTAAAGTTATGGTAGGAGATTTGAGTAAAGCATTTGAAAAGATACTGCACAAGTGTTTATGGGATACATTGAAAGAATATCACATAAGTGACAAGATTATTAATGCCCTCTCAAAGGCAAAAAATACAGCCTCCATGGAACCTGACAACATCCATTGTTGTGTCCTACGTGAACTTAGGCAAGAGCTCTCGGCACCAATAGGCACACTATTAAACCAAAGCCTGTGCACCGGCTTTGTCCCAGCAGAATGGAGGACAGTCACTGTCATCACTTGGCAAAAAGGTGGAACATACACTGACCCAGGAAATTATAGGCCCATCAGCCTGACTTGCCTGATCTGCAAGCCATGGAACGCATTATCATGGACCTTATAATCAAGGATATTGGCAACCTCCTAATGCTTGATTCCACACAGTTTGGTTTTATCAAAGAGAGATAGTGCCTATTAAACTTGTTTGTCTTCTTTGAAACAGTCAACAAAGCCATGATTGAGGACAAGACAATGCACAACATCTACCTTGACCTAGCCACAGCCTTTGACACTATTCCCCACTCAGGCATAATAGACAAACTCTCTCAGCCAGGCATCAACCCATATGTTACCAGATGGGTAGCTAACTGGCAAACTGACAGAACCCACTCAGTCAAAATAGGGGATGCCACCTCTAGTAGTAGACCCATAACAAGTGGCTTAGCTCAAGGTTCAGTCTTGGGGCCTCTACTTTTTGGGATATACTTTTCTGAAATACAAGCCAAAACCAGTGGTCTGTGGCTGAACAAGCTTGCAGATTACTTCAAGCTGGACACTGTCATAAATTCCCCTAGTGATGTGAACATCCTCCGAGAGGGCCTTGACCAAACTAATGACTAGTGCCAGAAGCATGGCCTCAAACTGAATGCCAAGAAATGCATCATTATCCCCTTTGGGGAAAATAGGGTCCCCACTAATTATCACATTAATAACAATGTACTAACCATGCAATCAGTCATGAGGAACTTGGGCACCCAGTTTGACAGGAACCTGACTTTTGACCACCATGTTGCTGCCATTGTACGGAAGGCTTCTACATGACCTGCCTCATAAGTAAAGCTATTTCATCTAGGAACAAAGAGGTCATAACATCCCCGTACCCCTCCCTTATCATTATTGAGTACAATGCCCCCTTCAGCATGTACCTTACTAAGCACATGCACCAGTGAGATTTAACCACAGCAGAACCTGAGTTGATTAATCAAAATGTAATAAAAAAAAAATAAATAAACAATGTCAAAAGCTATCAATAGACTATGGGCTAAGGAATGTATATGTCCATTGATCCACTCCCATCAGAAGTTCAGTAAAATAGGATTATCTGTGCTGTGATCAATAAAACAAATTAACAAGGATCCAAGAACTCTTTTAGCTACCAACATTCACTATTGCTATTTTTACTGAAATGTATCTGTATTGCTATTTTTATTGCATTGTATATCTTTGGAGCTTTTCTCCCCGGGCCTCCACTGAAAAAGGGCAATAGCTCAGCCAGACACTCCCAGTCAACAAATGTAAAATATATAAATAATTAGAATAAATAAACGTCAATTAATTTAAAAAAGAAATACAACTGGTTGAACTTCACTTTCTTGGTAACTGTATCTACAATTGAAAAGTTAGAGATGGACTAGTAATTTTCCATACTGTTCTTATCAAGGAACAGTTTCTTGAAGATGGCAATAAGTAGTGCATTATTATTATTTTTATGTTTGTTAACCACGTTAATCGATGGCGCAGTGGTGCAGCGGTAGCACTGTTGCCTCAAAGCAAGAGGTTCTCCAGTTTGATTCTTGCCTGGGGTGCCTTCTGTGTGGAGTTTGCATATCCTCCCTGCATTTGTGTGGGTTTCCTCCAGTTTCCCCCCCACATTACAAAAACATGCTTCTGGAGCATTTCTCTCAGGGCCACCACTGAAAATTGGCTTCTTTCCAAGTCAGACTGTCCTTGTTGACAAATGTTAAAAAAATAAAGTAAATGCACTGGTCTGGGGAAATTTTTTGGTCACAACATAAAGCAGCAATTGCACAAAAAGTAAGAAGGCAAGGCAAAATATAGAAGAAAGAAAGTCATTGGAGGTAGAATATTTGGAAAAAAAATACACATGATCAAGTCAGCATCAGAGAAGCAATACACGTGACTAGGCATAAGTCAACAATGTTTACATAATAAAATGAGTATACACTAAACTGTGGTATACAGCAAGTAGAAAAGTATATTTACAAAAACTAATGTGCTAGTAAAAAGACATGTCACTAAGAATGACAGACAGATGTAAAGTAGATGAGTAGCAGAAGAGTTAATAGACCTATGAAAGAGTGGTGTGAGGAAAAAGGTAATAGTATATGAAGAGAGTGGGTAGTTAGAGTTTATAAGGAGATTGGAAAAGACATGATATTTATTATTTATTTATTTTATTTTACATTTGTTGACCAGGATAGTCCGACTGGATACATGTCAATTTTTAGCGGAGGCCCAGGGAGAAAAGCTCCAAACTTACAAACAGATAAAGACAAGCAAGTTACAGTATATGCACAAACATACTGTATTAACATACAAGTTACAGTCTCACATTTCATGCTTATGAAGAATACAGTTTATATACAGAAATATATACAAATATGTTACAAATTCTCTTATCAAACCTTTAGGTGCAGATTATATATAGAGTATCTGCAAAGATATTACAGTTTCTCTTTTCAAACCTTTTAGCGTAAGAGGTTAGTTGCTATGAATAAGAAATCACAGGGATATGGAAGTAGATGAGGCTTTAGTCAGGGTTAGAGTAAGGACATAATCAGTGAGTTTTAAAATACTGGGCTAGATTTTTTTTTTAACTGATTAAGGGAGGGGTTCAGAGTAAGGTCAGATGGGAGTGAATTCCAGGTTTTGCCTACTGAATTTGCAAACAAAGATTCTCCAGATAGGTTGCTAGCTTTAACAGATTGAACCAAAAGTTTTGTAGTGGAACGAATAGGCCTAGCCTTTTTGTAGGGATGGAAGTTTTTAAGGGAGGGAGTTTTTTTTCTGGATGGTTAATAACCTTGAATGCTACAGTAAGTTGATTAAATTGAATTAGCCTGTGGAGTTCTAACCAACCTAAGAGGTGTAGGTTTTGACAATGGTGTGTCCTGTAGGGAATTCCTGTGGCAAACCTGGCAATTTGATTGCAGCAGCTAGAAAGTTTGTTGAGATCAATTTTGTTCAAGTTAGTGAGTATTGGCGCGGCATAGAGTAGAGTTGAAAGCAGATGGGTACGGGCAATGACAGTCCTAGCTAGAGGGGTGAGAAAAGGTTTGTTTTTGTATAGGGAGCTGAGTTTTTTATTAACAGTTTTAATAGTTTGGTTTATATGCATATCGTATTTGAGGTTGTTGTCTGTTATAACACCCAGGAGTTTGGTATACATATCTGGTGAGATTATGGTCCCATTGTTAGATGTTATAGTAAATGTAGGCTGAGAGGATTTGTGGGTAGGGAAGAAGAGCAGTAGCTTTATTTTATTAGGGTTTAATATCAGCTGTTGATTAGAGATCCAGTTTTCCACTGTATTAAAGGTTTTCTGGATTAAACTAAGCAGATCTGTAGAGGTAGAGGCTGAGCAGATCAGGGTGGAGTCAGTATATTGTATACAGGTTGCGTCTGGGATTACAGTGTGGAGGTTATTGATAAAGAGGGAGAAAAGAAGGGGACCTAATATGGAGACTTGAGGGACACCAAGGGTAATGGGGAGAAAGGGGGAGAGTTTGTCCTGCCAAAGGACAGCCTGCTCTCTTCCACTAAGATAAGATTGAAACCATTGTATATCATGGTTGTTTAGGGATATTTTATTTAGGGTAAGTAAGAGTAGGTGGTGGTTAACCATGTCAAAGGTCTTGGAAAGATTGATAAAAAAGGCAGAAGATAGTTTGTTTTTGTTACGGTTGGAATTTATGACATTAGAAAAGGAGAGGAAGGCTGAGGTAGTACTGTGCTGTGGTCTAAATCCATGCTGGGAGTTGGCCAGAAGATTATTTTGAATAAGGTAGTGTAAGAGTTGTTTATGGATACACCTTTCCATAACTTTAGCCAGAGGGGAAAGGATAGCTATTGGTCTATAGTCTGATAGTTCAATGGAGCTGCCACCTTTATGGAGTGGTACGACATGGGATATTTTCCAGATACAGGGGATAGAGGCTTCAGTTATGATTCTGTTTACCAAAATGGTGACAATGGTGACTATGACATCAGCAGCTTTTTACAGGTAGTCTGCAGGGAGAAGATTAACTGAAAGGGTGGTTGGTTTGAGTTTTTTAATTAGGGCTCTAATGAGTGAAGTCTGATCTTTTTGGAAGCTAAAGGAGAGATTGTCACTGGGTTTAAGGGTTTCAGCATTAGGACAAGTGGGTTTAAGTTTGCTAGCAAGGGCCTGGATGGTTTCTGTGAAGAAACTGTTGAAGGTGTTGGCAATGGACTCTGGCGATTTTTGGGTAGGGGCTGAGGGGGTTGGAGTAGTGAATTGCCCTGGTTGGAGGAGTTTGTTGATATCCACCCAGAACTTCTGTGGCTTGTTGTGGTGTTTCTGCTGTACATGGCAGAAATTGTTTTTTTTTTTTTGTCGAGTAATATTGATTTTTCTGTATCATTCCTATATTGTCAAAATTTTAGTTGCTCTTGTTGGGATTTAGAGGTGCACCAGGTGTTTCAGGCATTATTTCTTTGGATGATCTTTAGTTTGGTTTCTTTAGTGAGTCAGAGGGGCAACTTTTATTTTAATTCTAATAGAGTGTGCAGGTGCATGGTTGTCAAGGATGGCCAGGAATGTTAAAGTGTGTTACTGCCTCATCTAGTGGTAGTTGTTTTAGAATTGACCAATTGCATAATTTAAGTTCTTCTAGGAATTTATTAAGGTTGAAGTTTTTGTTATTTCTTATGGTTTTATATGTGGGTAGATGTGAACATTCAAATTTATGCCTAACAGTATACGTTAAGAAATGGTCACTTAACATCTTCAGGGACAGTACCTGATTTGTACATATTGTGGGGGCTATTAATTAGTATCCAGTCTAGGATACTTTCTTTATTATTAGGCATGCTGATCCTAGTTCTGGAGGTTATAGTTTGTGTAAAACCATGTAGGTTTACGTGGGTGGTTGGGGTCTCTTCAGTGCAGGTATCCCAATCTATATTGAGGTCCACCAGAACAATGGTCTCTTGGGGGTGGGCAATTGATAGCCAGTAGAGGATGTCTTCTAGGGTCCCTGAGTTATTACCTGGGGAATATATATATATATACTATGTTTATACATTTGTTTTCATTTATTTGTAGTTTGGAAATCATAATTTCTGCTTTGTCAAATATAGGTGGTTGAAGGTTGTCTAGAGTAATATTTAGGGTAGTTTTATAGAGAACAGCAATCCCTCCCCCTTTCCTGGTAGTATGATCTAGCCTGAGTATATTATACCCTGGATGTAGAACTTCATTATCTGGCGTAGTTGGTTTAAACCATGTTTTGGTGAGACAAAGTATGTTGGTGGAGAAGGTTGTCAGGAGGGCATGGAGGTTGTGCACCTTATTGTTGATGCTTCTAATATTTAAGTGACAGGTCAATATTGGGTCTGGGGGTCTATTTAGGCTTTGTCTTATGTTTGGGCTGTTATGATTAGAGTTGGTGTTGTCTAGGGATGGTGCCACAGGGTTGGGGTGGATATCCCTATCAATAGTAAGGGTGTGGGACAAACTAGCTATGAGCTTTAGAAATTTGTTTATCCATTTTTGGTAGTATTTAGTTTTGGTGTTAACATATCTGGGTATAACAGGGTGGGTGTTAGCAGGGGTAAAGGAGTTGGTGCTGATGGACATGAATGAATGGGCTGAATGGCTTGAGAAGATTGGGATGGTAGCAAGGTGTTTGGGATGGCTGAATCTTATAAGCGATTGGTTTGCGTAGATGGTGAGAGAATAAAGGGTGACTAGTAAAGGTAGGGTGTAGAGCAGAGGTGGTATGTTAAAAGGCTTGGTAAGTATTAGAGACATAATGGGAGGAATATACTCCTGGTAGGTAGGCAACCTAGGTGTAATAGTAGGTGGGGTGGTAGGGGTGGGTTATAAATGAATCCCTGTTAACGGTTGGCAAAGGAGGAGGAGGGGTGTATCTGAGGGGTTATGATAGAATGAGATAACAAAATTCGGCAATATGAACAGTGAAATAAGAGTCTAGAGTAGAGCAATATGACCCTGCATAGCATTGAAAAGTAAAATTAAAAGTAGTGCAGACCTCTGTGTAACAGTATAGTGAGCAAAATGTAGAGACGTCAATGAAAGGGTGAACAAAGTTAAGGAAAAATAATAGAAAGATTAGTGGTAACCAAGGCAGAGTGAGAGAAAAGAGTTATAACCAAAGAGGCCAAGGCAAACAGAAGCTCCCACTCACCACCAATGTAGAAAAGGATCCAAGAATTAATATCAAAAATGCAATGTATTTAGCACTTTCGTCTCACTATCGAGACTTCTTCAGAATGAATTACATAAACTCCACATACATTATAAATACCACACCATGTTCACTCATTGATGAATGTTAAATGAACTCTAATTAGTGCAATTAGATCCAATTGAATGACTTTTAAAGGGTACAAATGTGCCCTATACATCATTTTTTTCTATGTTTGATAAAGAATATTAAAAAGAACTACATGGGTCCTCTCCTGTTTGGTATCTACTTCTCTGAAGTGCAGGCTAACACAGAAGGTTTTTGGCTAACAAAGTTTGCAGATGACTGCAAACTAGGAGCCATAATCAAAACTCTTAACGATGTGGACAAACTACAAAAGGGCCTCACTGAGACAGATACCTGGTGTCAAAGCCATGGCCTGAAGCTCAATGCCAAAAAGTGTATTGTCATCCCCTTTGGTAAAAACTCTGTAACTATGAACTACCACATACCTGGTAGTCTACTTAATGCCGAAAATGTGATAAGAGACCTTGGGACACAGGTGGACAGTAGTCTCTCCTTTGATAATCACACCACCACAGTGGTCAGGAAATCCTTCTACATGGCTCATCTCATCACAAAAGGATTCTCATACAGAAAAAAAGAGGTCATTGTTCCCCTCTACTCATCACTCATTAGACCCATTATAGAGTACAATGCCCCTTTTGGTATGTACCTCACAAGACATCTACAACAACTGGAAAGACAACAGAAATACCTCACAAAGAGGATTACTGGCCTCAAACAGATGCCCTACGCAGACCGTCTCAAAAAACTACAGCTTTACTCCATCGCATATCGCCTACTCAGGGGCGATCTCTGCCTAACATACAAAGCTATGTCAAACCCAGAGCTGTTGGACATGCTCCACTTAAAGAAATCCCAATCCATCCAAGCTACACGCTCTAGGGACCTAAACCTTGTCACCACAATAAACAGAACATGCTGGAGGGACAGATTCCTGTCCCAGAGACTTCCCATACTCTGGAACAGACTACCTATCTATGTCAAACAGAGCTCCTCATTAGCACTCTTCAAGAAAAATCTTGATGATTGTATGGGAAATGGGAAATTCACCCCAGGGATCAGTTCTGTGGCTCTGCTCGACAGGGGCACAGGAAAATAATTTTCTTGGGTGGCGAAAGCCAGGGTACATTTTTTGGCTAGGCTTATATAAGCCCAAGGGCCAACAGCCTAGTACCTACCTATGAACCTATGAATAAAAAAAAAATACATGAGTTCCATTATATATTATATGTGCAAACTACTAAAATATTTTTTAAATTATTTAAGAAGCATTATATCTTATGTAGTCTTAGGAGTACTGCGGTGGTGGTGCTGAGGTAGCGTTGTCGCCTCACAGTTAGACGTTGTACGTTCGATTCTCAGTTAGAGCGTCTTCTGTGTGTCGACATGCGTGAATGGACATTCCTTCATTGAAGGATGTGTGTTAGGCCTGGCAAGTCAGCACGTGAAAATCTACTGCCAATCATTAGCGGACCGGAGTTCCGCTGTGGCGACCCCTAACCGGGAAAAGCCGAAAGACAGTTTATATCTTATGTAGTCTTAAACTTCCAGAGGTGAAAATGATAAACAGTCTAATTAAATAGGTGATTAAAATTAAAGGAAAATAAAAAAATGTATATATAAACAGTAAAATTAATTACACCTTATCAGCTATTAACATAAGAGTTAGAACTATAGCTAGTTGGTCATTCAATTCTGGGATGGTACAACCATTTAAGCAGAGTTGCCAGAACAACTTATGGTACTCAAGCCACATTTCCCATTGTCTACTCTGTTCATTGGGAGTTACCTGCTCAAGGACCCAAAACAAAAAGTTGACTTTTTTAAACTGTTGCAAATGCTTAAATAACATGGTAGTTTCAACCTTCTTGTTGATTTCATAAAGGTGTTCATAAACTCTTGTTATAAGGACTCTTTCAGTCTTGCCAATATAGTACGAGAGAAGAGTAAAGAGACAGCACATTTAGATATTTGAGATAAGTGAGAGAGAAAAGACATAATTATCCAAATTAGGCAGGGTGATGGAAAGAGAAAGTAAATAGAATGTGCATTGTAAGGGAGATACTGACCTACATGTATAGAGAGGTGTTATGTGCTAATGTCTGTGCTGAATGTGCTGTGGTTTAAGAGTATATAATGCCATGCAGTAATACCTAGTTTGGTTATCCATGATTACTGAAGCAGTGACACTGATACTGCATTTTGTTTTTCCTGAGTACCTGATGGATATGCGTCTCCATTCCTACCCCTGCCCCTCCCCCATGCAGGATTACTGAAGATTTTTGCAAATAAATGGAACTAGGGAATAAGGTAGGATTTAACTAGCTAGCTGTAAAAGTCAAATGTTTAGTCTGCAATGCAGAATGCAGAAGCAAAACCACATTGATGGCCTACTCAAGGCAAACAAAAAAATCTCAGCCATTAAACATTGGTGGAATTTGTGTATGAGCTTCAAAAAACAATAAACTGTGTGTCCATAAAACAAGGAAGCCTTTTTTCTTACACTAGACCCTTCTTGACTGGACTTCTTAAATTATAACATATAACAACAGTAGTCACATTACACAGCAAAATGTTACGCTATCAGTAAAGCACTATGTCTAAAAACAAGTACATTGGAGCTTTTGGAAATTAACCATGTGATGAGTCCAAGATATGCATTTCAGATGTATCTGTCATTTTACATAAATAGCTCACCACTCAACCCTGTTTCCAAACATTCCAGTCTGAATCACAGTAACACTAGGAGTGTGTTAAAGGTATTTGTTTTACTTAGGTTGACTCACAGATACTTTGTCACAAATGTTATATTTGCACTCTGTAAAAAAGAAGCACAATACATCTTTAAAATCAGTATCCTACTACCTTGAGGCATGAATAATGACTTGATAATGAATATCTACTCAGATGCATGTTATGGCATCCCTGTTAAGCGTACTGGAATGTACCTGTTTTTTTTTTTTTGCACCTCCTATATTCATTTTCAGTGACTGAGGTATTAAACATACAGCTTATCACAGGGCTACAATGCACCATGTGAATTCAGGTTTTGTAATTATCTCATAATTTCCTAAAAGCCATTACTTCTTGCTTTTATAGTTAGTCAGGCATTTACTGATATATATATATATGTTTCTTTCGCTATATAATGTGCTTATTGTTAAGTGTCAGCCTAAGAAGGCTAGAGGGATAAGGCACTACTTACAGTTTAACAAATAAAGGCTTTGCTGTTTTACCCACACATGCTTTATTGTTTTTTGTAAAATATATAATTTGTTTGCTCATAAACTGTGAAAGCTGAACTTAGTGTTATATGACAGTCTGTGTAACAAGTCACTGCAGTGTATTGCAAAGTCAGGTTTGCTGCCTCACACTAATAGAAAATATAAGATTTAAAACCAAAAAGATCAGATAGACAACACAGTTTGACAGCCACCCAACTGGACAAGTGCCACTGCATAATTAGATGCAACAGACATCTCACTCGATAGAAAATTTGCCATCTTATGCAGACTTGTAAATAAATTAATAATTATACATCATTTTGGTTGCATTAACATATGAGCAAATAGAGTTCCACAGGCATGCAGCTCTTTGCCATGCAAGAGTCATTTGTCATGAATTATTTTCTCTGTCTCTCTGCTTTGAAACTCCAATACACTCCACAGTGTAGTATCAGCTGCCTGTCACGTTTCCCATATCTCATAGCAGCAGCTGCAAATCATGGTTCACATATCCAATAGTAACAGCAATCACTGTTACCATATTTCATAATATCAGCTGCAAATCATAGTTTCCATATCACATAATATAAGCTGACAATCATGGTTCCCATATCTCTGTTTTTTGGCCCTTCTCCCTCTCGATTACAGTGAGGTCAAGTATAGGTCCCCTTTATTTTATTGATGTTAAATTCCCTAAAATTTCAAATGGAGAACACAAACATCAGCTGAAGCTGTGCATGTCTGAAACCTACAACTAAAAGCATTTCTAAAGAAAGGTATCCCCTGCAGATAGGTAAAAGATTTATAGAAGATATATGGGCCAGTTTTAGCCTTTTCTTAACTGGGAACTCACATAGTGTTAGGTGATGTAGATATTATACAAGTATTGATTGGGTGTTGAATTATAGCATGTATCATGGACTCATTCTACTCCCCTTCTTCAACCACTTGTTTATATCTGTTAAACAGTTCTTATGTTTACAATAGTATCAAAAAACATCTATCTTTGCCAGGCTGAGTTTGTGATGTGATATGGAATCTTCTGATTAGGTCTATGATGGTAGTACTCAATGTGATTTCAGTGATTCATGTGTAAATAGTTGCTGGAGTTCTTAATTAACTTCAACTATGTTGTTGTAGTAGTATGTTTTTTTTTTTCTTCTGATTGTACTGTTACTCCACGTTTTGAATAAAGATGTTTTACAGAAAAAAAAAAAACTATAAGCATTTCTGCAAGGCAAAGCCATGCTGCAACCCCGATATTAGTGGGCTTCACCTGTCCAGACACACATCCTTAATTATATATACTAACTCTGTGGTCACAGAACCACAAAGAAACAACAGACACCCAGAAACTGAATAGCTAGCAGCATGTAAGTAGAAAGCACACTGGCAGTTATCTCCTACAAGTAACAGGGACTGAAAAATTCAGTATTAGGGTTTGGAACTTGACAAGTTGAAATGTCATCCATTTTATAGTCATCCAAGAATATGGAAGCCAATGAAGAACATATAATATATCCATCATATTCTTAACATCACAGCTAAGGCATCAGCAATTTTTTTGGACAAATTTAATAGGTTCATAGGTAGGTACTAGGCTATCGGGCCAAGGGCCTAAGTAAGCCTGGCCAACAAGGTTCTCTGGCTTATGCCACCCAAGAAAGTTATTTTCCTGTGCCTCTGTCGAGCAGAGCCACAGAAGTGATCCCTGGTGTGTATTTCCTATTTCCCATCCACTCATCAAGATTTTTCTTGAAGAGTACTAATGAGGATCTTTGCTTGACATAGATGGGTAGCTTGTCTATCCCTCCAGCATGTCCTGTTTATTTTGGTGACAAGGTTTAGGTCCCTACAGCATGTAGTTCAGAGGAATTGGGATTTCTTTAGGTGTAGCATGTCCAACAGCTCTGGGGTTGACATAGCTTTATATGCTAGGTAGAGATCACCTTGGAGTAGGTGATATGCTACTGAGTAAAGTTGGAGTTTTTTGAGATGGTCAGTGTAGGGCATCTATTTGACACCAGTAATCCTCTTTGTGAGGTACTTCTGTGGCCTTTCCAGCTGCTGCAGATGTCTTGTGAGGTACATTCCAAAAGGGGTGTTGTACTCTATAATGGATCTAATGAGTGCTGAGTAGAGGGGAACAATGACCTATTTTTCCTGGATGAGAACCCTTTTGTGATGAGGTGTGTCACATAGAAGGATTTCCTGACTACTGTGACGATATGATTATCAAAGGGGAGACTAGTGTCCACCTGGGTCCCAAGGTCTCTTATCACACATTCATCATTAAGTAGACTGCCGCCTATGTGGTAGTTCATGGGTACAGAGTTTTTACCAAAGGGGACGACAATGCACTTTTTGGTTTGAAGTCAGATTTGGAGTCTGCAACTTTTACAGTGTGGGTTCTGTCAGTGAGCTAGTTGGCAACCCATCTTGTGATGTAGGGATTTATACCTAGTTTATTGAGTTTAGCTATAATTCCAGAATGGGGATGGGGTTGAAAGCCTTGGTGACGTCAAGATAGGCCATGTGAACCACCTTACCCTCGTCTATGGCTTTGGTGACTGCCTCAAAGAAGTCAATCAGGTTCAAGAGGCATGATCTGCCTTTCACAAACCCGAACTGGGTGGGGTCCAGAGTTTGGAGATTACCAACGTCTTTGTTTATGAGTTACATGATGATACGTTCCATGCCCTTACAGACCAGACTCGTAAGGCTAATAGGGTGATAGTTCCTGGGATGAGTGGTGGCTCCCCCTTTGTGGAGTGGGATAACTGTTGCTGTGTGCTATTCAGTGGGCACAAAGCCTGATGTGAGGCTGTGATTGAACATGGTGCTTAGGTGGGGAGCCAGTTCATTCTGAAGATCATGTAAAATGTTAGCTGGGATGTTGTCCAGTCCCATGGATGCTGTGTTTTTGGCTTTAGAGAGTGCAACTTTTACCCGCATAGTTGTGATTATACGGACTCTGCATTCTTCCTGTAGAGATATGGGGCTCTTTAGGGGTGGGGGTGGGGGGTAAAGTTAGCACTGAACCTATCTGCCAGGATGTTGGCAATATCAGTTGGTTCTTTAATTTTTGTGGTATTGTGCTGTAACTCAAAGCAGATCTGGGTGTTGCCACTGAGATTCTTGACATAGCTATAGAATGCTTTGTGGTTGTCCCAAGAATCAGTGGTTGATTTTGTTTTCATAGCTAGCTTTGGAGGATCTTATAAGGGATCTCAGCTTCTTACTGAGGCTGACCAGAGAGCTCCTCCACTCATGGGATTTTACTCTCTTTTGCAACAGTTTCTTCCTTCTATTGTATTGTTTGTGGCAGGGGACCACCAGATTGGTTTCCTTTTTTTTGGAAGAAGCGTCTTGGTTCTGTTTGGGATAGCACAATCCATGCAGTCATGTAAGTGCTTATAGAGTTTCTCTGTGTAGGATTCAGCAGTCATAACTGTATTGTCCAGCTGCATGGGTGTCATGAAGTTCAACTCATCTATCTTAAGAAGCATGAAGTTGGCTTTGGAGAAATTTTTTACTGAGGTTTCCTTAATGGGGGGGTGGAGGCGGGATGTGGATATCTAGGGTGATTAGCTTATGGTTGAATCTGACCAATGAGGAGTTGACTTCAGGTGTGGAACACCAGTCACTCATGTTGGTAATGACTAGGTTTAGGATATTGTTGCCCCTGGTGGGGGTGTGGATAAGTTGATCCAGGGCATTGGAGTTTATGAATTCCAGAAAGTGTTGAGTGAAGGAGTTGGTACATGAGATGTTTTCCCAGTTAATGGTGGCATAGTTGAAATCGCTCCTTATTAGGGTGTTTGGTTGAACCCTAATATTTTCCAGTATATCAAGAAAAGAGGAGTGGGAATCCTGGGGCATGATGGGGGATGTGTAGCAAGCTACAATTTGGATTGCAGTTTTGCCCAGAGTTAGTTGCACTTGGATAACCTCGGATGCATTATGCTGAGCAACTAGCCTGGAGGTGTAGATATCCTTAATGACAAGCAGTGTGATACCTAGGTATAAAGGTGCACAGTTGCCTTCCTACAGGCTCTATTTATATTCTTCCACATCTCTTTCTCTCTTTCATAGTGTTCCTGCCCAGGAATGGTGGCTTCCACACCAACATTTTTTTTTTCTTTTTCCATCCTCTACTCAAAACAACTTTTTTCAACTTTGTACTGCTTCACTTCTTGCTATCAACATTGTCTCTATTACATGGTTATACACATCATTGCTCATTCTGTATCCCATCACTGTCTTTCAGTACTCAGAATCAAGACTGCTTAATATACAGTCATTCATTTATTTATTTATTGACTAGGTGGGTCAGCTGATGTAAGGACCCCTTTCAGTTAAAAAAACAGGACTAAAGTCATGCTCAACACAGCGCAAGTACATAAAATGGATGTAAATGTTAATGTTACTTAGCAAAAGGTGATGGACATAAATGTTATTACAGCAATAGGTTACTAATCAGAAGGTCAAAGAGAAACAGGGTATCAGTACTAAGGAGAACTGTGAACTATGAAAATTACAAGCAAACAAGCAAGAAATGTTTCGAAAAATATACATATGATTATACAAGACCAGCTTGACTACTAAGTACTGCATTTGCAAAAAAAAGTATATTTAGTGGTGATAAAGTAATGAAGCCTGCACGGTTAAAATGTAATGAAAGTTATTAAGATTAAAATTAACTGAGGAAACTATAAGGTAAAGGATGGGAAAGTCAGATTTGATTCAGCATGTACATCAGAAATCACATGAACTTGTAAAAGTAAATATAATAACCTAAGCTGCAAAACCAGCATAAAAACAAATATGAATAGAAAAGAAAAACATGATAAAGAAGGGTTACATTTGAAAGAAGCTGCAAAGTTCTGAAAAACATGACAGAAGTCTAAGGATAACTGCTCCTTTCTTTGAAATATCTTTCCCTCGAAATAAGTAAGAATATTAAAAAGCACCTAAAAATTCCAAATGTTTCAATAAAGTATAAATAATTGATGAAGTCATCTAGTAAGATGGTAAAAATCTTGTGCAACATCTGCAAAATGAGAGCTGTCCTGTTATTCAACTCCCATAATATAATTTATTTATTTATTTTTATTTAACATTTGTTACCAGAAAAGTCCAACCTGGAATAAAGCCAATTTTCAGCAGAGGTCCGGGGAAAAACGATCCAGATACATGTCTTTGTAACATGGGAGGAAACCATTGCACACAGAGGATCTCTACACAGATGCAGGAAGGACATGCAGACTCTGCAGAGAAGGCACCCCAGCTGAGAATTGAACTGGAGAACCTCTTGCTGTGAGGTGACAATGCGACCACTGCACCACTGTGCAATCCTATAAATGTATTGATAGTGTAGAAGGGAAAATATTGAAATTTACCAGATGATGAGATGACATTTTCACAGTGTTAAATGTTTCAGTACTCAATATTTTAACACTAGACTTCCAACATGTTTTATGAAACTTTTACAACAGCAAAAATCATTGTTAATGTCAAGCTTTTACCTCTGTGTATACAGCTGTAATTCTGTACTTGTGTATTCAGCTGTGGCTCTTACATTGTATGCGCTTGTTAATGTGGAACTCTTCTGCCTGGGCTTCCAATGAAAATGGTCTCACTTCGGCCCAGTGGACCATCCCCGTAAACAAATGCAAATAAATCATGAAACTGCCTACTCCAACTCAGTGGATAATGTAAAGAACATGATAAGCATTGTTTTTAATTTGCACCAAAATATTTATTTGATGACTGAACATATCAGAGGTTAACTTTCATAAAGTGCTTTGAATGCATGGCTATGCTGCAATGTTTAAAATCAAAATATTAAAATATAAATATAGTAGACATTTGGAATTGCCTAGGAAATTTTAGATGCATGGTTCAATGAGTTTTGATATTATACACCTGGTAATTTTGCCTACAAATGTGAAATGTTAATTTAAGAGGCAAGCCAAGGAACATAGCGAGAAAATGACAACTACCATGTAATTGAGAAGATTTGAAGAAAATAAAGTTTGTTTCATTAATATAAAATACTAAAATTTATCAGCCCTATCAAATGACAACTGTAAAATGAAACACACACACACACACATACACACACACACACACACACACACACACACACACACACACACACACACACACACACTTGTCAACTTCACAAAGATTTAATAATTTTGTCTGATATACTCACAAACTTCTTGTTAACAATTTTCAAGAATAACATGAGGAAATATTTATCTGTATAGAGGCAAATATTTTTATTTAAATAGCAAGTACAGAATCCCGTTTAAGGATGGGAATGTACTCTGTCATGGTAACAATTTGAAGCTGTGTCCCATAAGAAGAGGATGCACAGCTCAACCTAACCTTTTAAATTACTACATAGCCAAGCAAAGGACCACATTAAATGAATGCTGGGTTGCTGAGAGGGGGAGCTTCTCCCTACTTTGAGGGGATGTAATGGATTCTGCTACAACCAAAAAAAGTAAAAAATTGATGTAGAAGTTGAGTGGGTATTTAGTCAAATTTTCAGCTACTTGCTGACTAAACTGACTGAAATCCCTGTCAAATGCAAAGGATGTTATAGACTTGTAGAAAGCTATCTTACAAGGATACAAGCATGGTGCAGAGCTCCGCAAAATTCATCCAAACTGAAACAAAATGGAGGAATACATTGCAGTACTGTATCATGTTCACAGCTCACTTCTGAACAGGAAAGATAGATTAGGCTTGCTTATGGATTACCTGAAGTAAGTACAAAAGTCTGTCAGTCCTACTAAATTCACATGATGATGGAATTAATTCTCAATTTGTCATGAAGCTTCTCATAATTACCAACAACTTCCTGAGTTACAACTTTATGTAGCAAAACTCAATTTTTCGCTCAATACAGTCTTTCAACATCCTTGGTGTCTAGATCTCAAGACAGTGATCGGCCACTGTAGATGCTCAAAATAGTGTAAATAATACAGCAACCTTTGCTGCAAAAAGGAGGATAATCCAGTTTGATTCATGAGGCAAGAATGTCACACCAAAAGGAAAATAAAACGACATATTTTATGTCAGTTATTTCAATTTTCTGCACTGATTTTGGTGAATTAATCTTTTAGCAAATATATCAGGCAATATTATAATAATTGTGTCAGTTTCTATTTCATAAACCAACACAGCCTTCAGATGGCTGAAACAAGCATAGTGTAATATATTATCTAACAGTTAACAAAGCAGCATATCTGTTTTCTCCCTAGATATGACAAGTGTTCTAGAGGCAACCTTCACTAAACTTAAGCTGGGACAATACTTTGTTATAAAGTTCCTGCTTAATTATCAGCTGAAAAAAAACACTTCTTAGAAGTTGCACTTGATAATAACAATGGGCCAGATTCAGGAAGCCTCCGTGTAAGAGTTATAACTCTTACACGGAGGCTGCAGTTAAACTGTGTGATGTCAGCATGTCATGCATATGCATGAGGTGCATGAGGCATGCTGAATCACACCAGTAACTCTTACACGGTCCGTGTAAGAGAGTAGGGGGCGTGTCTGTAGGCTAAGCTCTGCAAGTGGACACGCCCCCGGAAAACTATAATGGCTGAAAGTAAACAGCCACGAGAAAGGCCATCAAAATGTGAATAAACACACTATACAACACATGCCCCGACTGGCCATCAGTGTATAAAGTGAAGAGATGTCATAAAAGTAAATGAAAACCTTTTTTTTTTTGTTAAACCCCGTAAATGTTTGCTACTGTGTGCGCGGGTGTGCTACTAGCGCAATCACAGTTAGCAGTCAGGGGAAAAGGATATAAGAACTAAATATGCAAAGTAAGCCAAGAAATAATAGCTTAGTGGTAGAGTACCCGCCCTATGTGTAGGCAAGCAGGGTTCGAGCCCCTACAACAACCTTTTTTTTATTTGTAAATAAGCACTATAAAGCCCCCAGACAGTATTGTACAAATGTAAATGTATTCCCTTTTGTAAAATGGAATGAAACAGAGCATATATTTTGAAGTAACATAAGAATAAAAATAGTCAGAAATGTACTGATAGCTAAGCTGCCGTGAGGCAGAGTGCCCGTAGCCGAGTAGTGTTTAAAATGCTGCAAACTGCGTGCTGCTGCCAACCAGCGCATAAACAGGCTGAAACTGTGTGCAATTAGCTGAACATGTGTGTCACTAGCCAATTCAGATTTATCCCAGCGCACACCGCTTGCGCGCCGCTCCCACAAGCTAACTGCCAGTGCGCATGCGTTACCTCCGCGCAAACGAGCGCAGACCAGGTTTAAAGTGCTTAAAAGTGCTTTTGGCATGTTTGATTGACAGGTCTTCAACTCATTTCTGTCAGGAAAAGCAAAAAGCAGTTGCCAGATTCGAACACAGGATACCATGCACTAGAGTCAAGGAACTAAACCACCACGCCATGACAGCAATACCTAGAAAAGCAGAAATAGCATATATATGGGATAAAACCCAGAATGGAGCATGAGAAAGCATTTTCAGTGAAGTAGATACAATTCCAAAACGGCCAATCAGAGAAATGTGCGGGAAAGCGGCATATATAAGCCCCATAGGCGGAATACACAGCATAACTGATTGTAGAACAGACTTGCAGTCAGCATGAGTGGAGTAGGTGAGGGACGTTGCTTTCGAGCACAGCGTTGGGGCGTTGAGGAGTCCAGATACATGGTCTGGCTCCTTGTCCATAATCACGAGGCCCAACTCATGCAGGGCCAGGTCTCATGGGGAGTATATAGGGCTGAGGCGTGGGACCAGTTGGCTCGTGAGCTGACCAGTGCGACTGGCATTCCACGCACTGGTGAGCAGGTCCGTCACCACCATGCGGACCTGAAGAGACGCAAGCAGGACCAATTGAACCGTTGGATCCAGGAGGCCCGCAAATGCCCAACGCCCCACTGAGTAAGTCACATTTTACACATGTATGTAAGGATTTCAACCAGCTGATACCATGGAGATGTGTAGTCCAATATTATTCCCTTTGTATTACAGCTGCAGGTGTCCGCTCTGCGAATGTCGAGATGCACGCCAGAAGGCTGGTGCGGCTGCGCCACCATGCAGGTTAGTAACCCCACCCAGTACTTGTAAATAAATATTATTATGTACCATGTATCAGAACAGTGCAGTGTATTGATTAAAAGTAATATAATGTGCAATCAGGAATTGAACGGCTGCAGGTATGGCTGCAACAAGTTCATCAGTATGCAAGTGTAACTGGAAATATAATTGATAGGATTAAACAGTGCTGTAATACAGATGTCCCATCATTAATTAAATATACTGTAACCTGCAGTATAGTCTCAAGAGTACAGCTTCAGAATCTGAGGTAGTCACATGTCAGATATATCCCCTGTTGAAATGCTGAATCATGACAGAAGTGAGGCTGTTGGAAAGTGTTTGAATCACCACAGGTCTGATATGTGAACAAAGCCTAGAAGTACCAACCTGAACTGTGAAGTTGCAGAATGTGTGAGAGTGACAGAAAGGCTCATGTATGAATAAAGAAAGTAGTAATAACCCCTGAATATATAAGCCTCAGTGTGTTTTCACAGAACTAAATGCATGTGGGAAGTACAAATTAACATCCCAAACTGATTTCAGTGTGTCTGAATCTGAATGTCTAGCTCAAAATCTGTATATGGTGATAACAGTAAACAATTTGCAGATAGAATGAATGATTATCTGACAGACTAAACAGCCATAGTTGTCCCCTGTCCTGTCATCAAAGTGTAGCAGGATGATGTATCTGATCAAATTCAAAATAAGTAGGATAGTGATGTATGTGTAACAGGTGTAGCATGACAGTCAAATAAAGATTATTTTGAAACATCAGCCTCAACTTAATTGTGTATCTATGATAAATGTGAATTAATGTTTAACATATGAATGTGTCATCACTTTCTATCCCCACCCAACCCTGTAATTCCATATAACAACATCCACTAAATAATGGTATGTGAACATTTCATTAATCATGGACATTTGTCCGCTCCAAACATATATGCATGTCTGTTCGCATGTGCCCTGTTTATACCTGCAAATACGATGGCCTGTTGCCATTAATCAACCCTGCATGTCGTTTGACTGTGTTTTGCTGTTCAAATAATGCATGTGATATTGATATGCCCCTTGTTCAATGGTGTCCATATCTGGGTGTTTGTTTGATGGGAATACCAATGCATGCTGTTACAACTAATCTGAATGGAATAAAATGCCACTAACCCAAACTAACATAACTACTCACAAACCTAGAACGCTTGGGAAGGCAGGTCCCAGCGACCCACCTCTCCCACCTCAGCTGGTGACTGCACCTGGCACTAGTGCCCAGGCCGACCCCTCCGTGGCCCTGTGCCACCTTCGGGTGGAAGCGCTGCAGGGGATGGGGCCCGCCCCCTCTGCAAGTGTGGCCGGAGGGGTTCGGCCCACTCACCCTCCGCTGTGTCCGGTCTGTGGTGCGAGGAGATCCAAGACACTGTTCTTGGACCCCCACGCCAGCTCGAGGCTCGTGGTGGCACAGCTAACGCCCCGGCCGCTGCCCGCCTACACAGCCCCCAGCACAGCCACGCCCTGGGCTGTGAAGGAACAGTGGCAACTGCCTATGGGTGGGGATATCAGTTCCACTGTTGCCACCTGTGGGCTCGCATCTCAGATATCCCAACCTCCGCCCCGTCAATTGTGTAACCCCCACGTGTCATACACCGTCCCTGTATGCGCCTTGTCTGTCTTGTCTGTTAACCTACCCAACCTACCTCCCCAGCTTTACCGACTTCCTTCACCTGTCATACCACTCTCACCTGTAAAAAAAAAAAAAAAGGGCACTCTGTCCCACAAAAAATTACGCCCATACATAGCTGTCCATGTCGCAGACATGTCCGCTGGACATATAAACTGTTAATTACAATTGGCTGTACAACAAATATTAAAGTTGTCCTGACACCTCTCTCAGAGGTGGAAGGTTTCAAATGTCTCACCAAAATACATAGAAATATACAGCTGTTGCTGCAAAAGACATGGGCATCTATGGGCCTTACCTACACCCTTCCTGCAAATCCCACGCTTCTTTCCCTACTGTCTTACCTCTTTGTGACCCTTTTCACCACTTTCCTGTCACCCCTTTTTTTTCTTTCAAATAAAATAGCTGGTGTGCTTGTTAGCGGAGCTCACCGCCAGTGCAATGCGTGAGCTCCAGCAAACGAAAGCAGACCTGGTTTAAAGTGCTTAAAAGTGCCTTTATGGCACTTTGATTGACAGGTCCTGTACTCAGTTCCAAAGTTTGCTAAGAAAAATAAATTCCCACTGTCAGTCTCGAACCCAGGACCTTGGTAACATTAGTCCGTATGACCTACCACTAAGCCATGCCTGCTTTACAAGAACACACTGCTAAAATAAATATAACATGTAATAGTAGGAATCAGTATAAAGGTAATATAGGAGATGTACTATCCAAAGCATGTTTGGTAGAGTTTTAATGGCCAAATTACTGGATTCCCATACTAGTTCAGTGTGAGCAGAAACAGCACTGCTACCTGTTAGCTTGTACATAATAATGTAAGGTAATGTACATATGTGAAGGTATGTATATCTACACATACATATATATAAATATATATTAATACATATGAAATATAATCGTAGGTCTCAGTAGCCATACACACTCACTACAGGAAAAAGTTAACATAATTGCTGCAACCTGAATCTGCAACACAGCCTGACCCCTGTGTGACCTACTTACCCTTCTAACTGCTTACAGGTGGCCTCAACACTTTGATTGACAGGTCCTGTACTCAGTTTGAAAGTTTGCAAAGTAAAAATTCCCACTGTCAGTCTTGAAACCAGGACCTAGGTAACATTAGTCTGTTTGACCTACCACTAAGCCATGCCTGCTTTGGAAGAGCACACTGCTAAAATAAATATAACATGTAATAGTAGGAATCAGTATAAAGGCAATATAGGAGATGTACTATCCAAAGCATGTTTGGTAGAGTTTTAATGGCCAAATTACTGGATTCCCATACTAGTTCAGTGTGAGCAGAAACAGCCCTGCTACCTGTTAGCTTGTACATAATAATGTAAGGTAATGTACATATTTGAAGGTATGTATATCAACACATACATATATATAAATATATATTAATACATATGAAATATAATCGTAGGTCTCAGTAGCCATACACACTCACTACAGGAAACAGTGAAGATATATGCAGCAACCAGAATCTGCAACACAGCCTGGCTCCTGTGAGACCTACTAAGCCCTTTAACTGCTTAAAGGTGCCTCTAGCACTGTGATTGATAGGCCCTATACTCAACCCAAAAGCAGAATATGAGCATACTAGTAGGCCCTACCACAAGACCATTGTAACACTAGTCTGTATGACCTACCACTAAGCCATGACTCTCATACAGGAATATAGTGCTAAATAAGTGGAACATGTAATAGTAGGAATGAAGATAAAGGCAATATAGTATGTCTACTACCCAAAGCATGTCAGGCAGACTTTTATAGTCCCAATTACTGGATTCCCATACTAGAGTAGTGTTAATGGAAACAGCCCTGCTAATTGTTAGCTTGTACCCAATAATGTCAGCTAATGTACATATATGAAAGTATGTATATGTACACAGATATATATATATATATATATGCATATAGCAATACATATGACATATAGTTGTAGGTGTCAGTATGCATACACACTCACTACAGGGAACAGGCAAGATAAATGCAGCAACCTGAATCTACAACACAGCATGAAGCATGGGAGATGTACTAACCTTCACACTCACAGAACACTGTCAACAGCATACCAGCATGGTCCACGCCCTACAATCTGAAAGGGCAACGCCTATCTCACATACCCTTTTATAGCAGTGTCCTAAAATCACAGTGAGACATGCAATTAGTACGCCCAGCTGCTTGCAATTAGCAAATGCTGCCTTACAATTGGTGCAGAGGCCATCACATGGATCCATGCAGATACCTACAAAAGTATTCAGTACCCACACTCCACTCATGCAATACAGTCATTGCACTAACCGAATGAGAAAGAGAGAGAGAGAGACAGACAGAGAGAGAAAAATATATATACTGACAGCAAGCAGCAAAACAGCAGCAGCAGCAGCAGCAACAGCAGCAAAATACAAGCAGCACGACTGACTCACCAAAAGCTGCCACAAACACAGGTAATGCAAAGTAGCAGGTTAATCCTGTGTATACTGTGACACCTCCAAATGTATCATAGTTCACTATCAATAGGTATGTCCATGAGATAGGTTGTGTGTAGATAGTCATGAAATATAAACATATGTAAAATTGTTGTACATGTGGGCCATAACTAACACTTCCATAGCTTAGAACACAAGGCCAGTTGTGCATATGATGCAGTAGTTCCCAGGGTCAGTAGAGGTTCCTCCTCATTGGTGTGGGACCACTGTGTATGTATGGCACTGTTCAGGTACATATCCTGTAGTATGGCCATGGATTAATATCAGTCTGTCATGTGGTGCTATGTCCTCCAGGGGTGAATGTAGCACACATCCAGGGATACCATTCCGTAACAGTGATGATATGTGTTCTGCAATGATGAGGGTGGCTCTCACCTGGACATGTGAGAGGATAGGGAGGTTACAGTCATCTGGGATAAGTAATAACACGTGTGTAGGACAATGGGGGTACCTGCACCTAAACTGTCTGCAAAATTGTTGGCAATATCTGTGCATTTGGTGAATGTGAAGCATCTTAACACTGCAGACAACAGATGCCTTCCGTCATGTGAATCTGCCCTGTGCTGCAGTAGCCTCCTACTATTGTTATACAATATGCCTGTATCTGTAGTCCACTGGACAGGATTAATAAGTGGTGTGCAGTTGTTCTGGGTTAGATAACTGTGTGCACAGTACATGCAGTATGTGGGATGTCTGTGGTAAGCATATGCAAATGTGCTGGCGGTGTGTGTTGTGGCTTCCACTGGCCCAGTGGGCTGCATGGATAGCATCACTGTCATAACTACTGAATAACTGTGTAATCACATGCATACATAGCAAGGTAGTGTATTGTGCTTGTGGTGTTGTTCAGATATGTATATCCAGGCTGAGTAATTTGTGTCCACATCACAGTGTTGGATGGCAGCACACATCCAGTATGTATGGATGAACACCCAGAATGTGTCACACGTGTCACCTGTGCAGACGATCTGGCCATTACCTGTGCATCCCCACAACACACACACATGCAACATATGGCAGAAGTACTATAGCAGTACACACATGTTCATAGGTTCATACTAGGCTATCTGCCCGAGGGCATTTACAAGACTAGCCCATAGTTTTGTGGCTTACGCCACCCCTTTAGTATGGGGAACCATACCCATTATTTTGCTGTGCCTCTGTCGAGCAGTGACACTGAGGTAATCCCTGGGGTATATCTGCGATCTCCCATCCATTGGTCAAGATTTCTAGAACAAGGCCATCGAGGTGCTCTGCCTCACATATACCGTGATTTTGTTCCACAGCATAGGGAGTCTTTGGTTGATGAATCTATCCCTCCAGCATGTCCTATTAATAGCCGTGTGGAGGTTTAAGTCTCCTGGCCTTGTGGCTCTGATGGATCTAGATTTTAATAGGTGAAGCATTTTCATCAAATCTAGGTCTGACATGGCCTTGTATGTTGGGCAAAGGTCACCTCTGGGCAAGCGGTGTTTACTGACTACAACATACATGGACATGCTGGAGGGCAAATTCCTAACTGAGAGGCTCCCTTTACTCTGTAATGAGCTCGAACAGTTGAGAATGAACAGTTCATAGGTTCATACTAGGCTATTTGCCCTAGGGCATTGGTAAGCCTAGTAGAATGTGTTTGTCTTTGCCACCCAATCAGAAGTTATGCTGCTATGCCCTTGTCCGACTTTAGTATACGCCTCTGTCTAACAGTGACATAGAAGTGATACCTGGGGTACAACTATGATCTCCATCCACTCATCCAGATTCCTATGGAAGAGAGTCAATGAGGGACTCTGCCTAACCAGTAGTGTGAGCTCATTACAGAGTGAAGGGAGCCTCGGTTAGGAATATGCCCCTCCAGCATGTCCATGTATGTCAGTGCTGAGGTCCAGCTCTCCTGAGCATGTGGCTGTATGGGACTCTGATTGCCTGAGGTACATCACGCTCATTACTGCTAGGTAGGACATGGCTGTATATGGCATGCACAGATTGCCCCTGAACAGGCAGTATGCCACTGAGTCCAGCTGGATTCACTTTACCTGGGCAGCATATGACATCTGTGTGAGCCATTGCATCCCCTTGATGATGTACTGTTGTCCTGTACCAGTTGCTGTAGGTGTCTGGTTAGGTACATCCCAAAAGGTGCATTGTATGCAATTATAGGCCTGATGATGGATGAGTACAGAGGCACAATGACCTCCCCTGCCATACATGTGAATCAGTCATGATTAGCTGGGCTATATAACATGTCTGTCAATCCACGCTGCCCATGTGGTAGACAAATGACAGACTGCTACCATGTTACTTCGCCAGGTCCACAACTACGCCAACTGTACACAATGGCCTAACACCTATGTTGTACTGTGCCACCAATGTGGAGGCGTGGGAATCTGCATTGAATACTGATACTCCCCTCCCTGTTCAAGTGTTGTGGCCGACAAGAATGGTAACAGCTATAACGTGGTAGTACTGGTGTGCTCCTGTGAAACCTGTAACAGGTTCATGTTACTGCACAGATATCGATGTCCATAATGCTAGGTAGGGTTTTGGGTGCGTGCATCCTTGGGTCTAGACGTCCAGTGTTGAGTAGCATCACTCTTACTTCCTCATCCTTTGTGATACAAATGGATGTGGGTTTGCCTTATGAGCCTTGCCTAATACAGGCACAATGGGTGTAGCAGGAGGCTCCGCCAAATGTCAATAGGACTGTGGTGACAGGTGCAAGCTGTCCCTAGCAAAGCATACCACCCCAAGATGGCAGGGATTGGCACACCTGTGAATGACACCAGTATGTCAGTCAATTGTTGGAAGGGATAATTGTGCCTTGATATTGTGGCATTGTTCTAGGTGAGGGTAGGATGCTACTCAAGGTCAGGGTCAAACTGTCCTGGGCTACGTGCTCAGAGAGCTCTGTAATGTCTCATGTCATGTAGTCCAGGGAGGAATGTGTCAGGCCATTCACAGCAGCATGGACATTGACTGAGTCATACCTGTACCTGCCTTGGGGTTACCTGACTGTTTGTGTTATGTGGCAGGTCATACTGCCTGACAGGCTGCACACCGTGACCCTCACCTCGTTAAGCCTGGTGAACGTGATGTGAGTGTGCCTGATCATAGAGGCACCTAGTACAGGTGTATGAGGTGTGTTGTTAACTGTTAATGGCTGTGAGTGTTCAGCACATTGGCTTTGTGTGATATGTGTTGCACATGTTAGTTCATGTGGTAGTGGTTGCCTGGATGTCTGCATAGGAGGTCTCTGCTGCATAGGCAGAGCTGTGGTCTGAGCCTACAAGTATGATCATGTGTGATCATGTGTTAGGTCCACTGTTGTGTTAGGTCTACGTGAGACTGGAAGTGTAGTGAGTGATACCTTTGCCACGTGACTGGTTATGGCGGTATTGAGTAGACAGAGCCTAGCCTCCAGTCTGGTATATGGTTGCATCACTCACATGAGTTTGAATTTGTCGTTAGGAGGAGGGGGTTGTCTGTGTACATGCATCTGTTCTAACATTGTCTCTGGAGTACCACACTCACCAGCTGGACTGAGGAGGGAACTGACAACTGACCTCTGGACATGCTAGAATACTATTGTGAACTCTGTAATCACTAATGATTGAAAACAAGGTGCAGTGGGGAGTGAGGGTGTACTGACATTACCTACAACTGCTGACTGACATAAAAGCGCCAGTGAGCAAATGCCAGGTAACCTAAGTGCAATGTGTCACAATGAAGTAAATGCAACAATGACAAGCAGTCACTTGCTGTCATGTGTAACATGGAAGAACGTACAGTAAGCAATGCAGATAACAGTAGTGAGTCACAGATGTGTTTTAAAGATGTGTACTATGTGGAAGTAGCATACCAGTGAAATAACAAGCTAACAGATAACAAGCATATAAACAAAGGTAGATGCAGGAGGCCTGATGTAGTGTTTGCTACAACAAACAAGGTGTAGCAATGTCAGTAAGATACAGCTCAGATATGCATGCACTATAAACCTGATACCAGATGTCCCCAGCTATGAATGGCAGAGTACAGCCTATTGTCACACATGACTGCAGACCACAAACCTCGTTAATGTTAAATAACTGGCCTAAAGGACAACTGCCCATACCAGAAGTAATACACTTGTACACTGGGCCCACAATCAGCAGTTCCCAACTTCAATGGATGAAAGATATGTGTCCTGCCACCACAGTGCTTGCCACCAACCTCCCTAATGTAAAACAACTGGTCTGAAGGCCAAGTACTTAGTACAAATGACATAGAATGATAGCTACACTGTAATCAGGTTTTAACCAATCAGTAATAAGTAGAAGTTAACACTCCCTGTATAGAATGTGTACCATGTATTGTTGAGATACTATGCTGATAACCTGTTTGTGTACCTTTCCAGATAGACATGGCAATCAAGAGAAATCCGCGACTCTGCTGCAGAGGATGACGTGATCCACCAGAGCCTGGTGCGTGAGTATGCCATCCTGTTTTCACGCACCACCCAGAACCAGCAGGAGAGGTCTGCACTGTGGCAAAGCCTTGTTAGCAGGATAAATGATGTTGGCATGCATGATAGGACATATGAGCAGGTGAGACATCACTGCAGTGATTTGATTAGAAATGTCCGCCAGCTGCTGCAGATATCCGCAGGCAACAGGCTGCCACAGGTGGGGTGGCCACACATCCCCTCACCAGACAGGAGGGGCTACTGCTAAGTGTTGTGGATCCAGCCCCAGAACAACATCTGCCATCATGCATCATGATGGAGGTTGGATCCACACATCAGCAAGACAGTGAGCGTGCAGGTAAGATGCCATATTCATTTATTGTTATTACTTTTACATTTGTTGACCCATATAGTCTAGCTGGATATGAGTTCATTTTCAGTAGAGGCATGTGGAGAAAAGCTCCACACATAACGTAATAAAGGCAGACAGACAAGTTGTCAATACAGACAGCCAACATAATAGAATTGTACAGCAGCCTGTTAATTAAATAAACATACATGTAAGGAAGTCAAACAGTTTATAGTCATACACAATGTACCGTTGGTTTCAAAGCAATCCTACCTAAAGCATAATGGTTATGCAATAAGGCAAAAGCCATATACAAAATAGTTAGGGCTCAGAAGGGTAGAGAAGTAGGAGTATGACAGATACAATGATATGGAAGAGGCAGGAGTCAAGAAGGGAAGTGAGGAAAAGAAGGAAGACAGTCAAGAGGAGGTGGGAGGGATGGGAGAAGTAGGTCAGAGCATAGAAGGACATCAAGGTGAAAGAAACAGGGTAGAAGCCAGTTTCTATGCACAATGAGGGGTTAAAGGTGAATAGAGCATAGGAGAGGGACATTAGCCTGGACTCCAAGAAGAACAAACCCAGTTGTTTTGCAAGTACAATTTGAGTTACCTCTTGAAGACAGGTACGGGTGAGATTAGAGTTAACTCCTGGTATGTACATATGACTGTTCTGTACGCTGTTACTTCATGCACGCATAAGGTGTGCATGTGGTATGTATCTGTCATCATGATATATATACAGACATGATGTGCAGCTGATGTGTATAAGGGAACTAGTGTACTACTGTACTGTATCATGTGCAAAACAAATGGCACACATGTGCCCACTGACATTACTCTCTTCACACTTCCAGGTCCCTCCCATGTATCACCGAGGCAGGCCATACATGCTGGTGAGTCTGTTTAAGAGTATCTGTAAAACAATTTATAAAACTAGGTAGAGAAGTGTAACTCTGTAGTAGACATGGTGGTGGCTGTGTCCAACAAAACTGTAATTGACAGGTAGTAAATTGAGTAGTGTAACACGGTATTGATGTGTGTGTTTACTGTGGGGTGTGCATGTGTGCAAGTGTGCCTGTGCCCAAGTGTGCATGTGTGTTAGTGTCCATGAGTGCATGTGTCCATTTCTGAATGTGTGCATTAGTATTGAAGTTCATCTCTTTCAAATATGTATTGAGACTGTAATCTGTGTTCCATGTTTTCCTCCCGTAGGTTCTGGTGCTGCTCTGGTGACCTGCAGCAGGGAACCTGAATCTTGTGCCCCAGGTACTGATGATGATGAAATGTCTGTAATGGTGCAGGAAGGTGTGTCTGGGTCCGCCATTGGTCAGCCAATTGACAGTACACAGCTTTCAACCCCGCCAATGCGCGACAGTCATCCTGCCGCTACATCCTTTATCACCATTGTCCCTAGGTGATGGACAGTCAGCAGTGGGCATAGATCAGGGTAATGTGGTACCTGTGGCACATGCATCCTCACACGGCAGCCATGTGCAGAGTCCTCGAATGGTACCACGCAGACAGTCGCCCATGGGTTCTCGGGGGCATCCGTGGCGTACTGCCTCTGGCCGACGTGCCCAGGAGGTATGTCAACCTCCACTATGTTTAGAACTGTCATGCAGGCACAGGCACGTATTGAAAGGTACACCAGACAGGGTCTGAGGGAGATGAGAGCATGTCGCATAGCCATGACAGACAGCATCCGTGATGTTGCGAATGCTATCCGTAACTTCACAGATGTCGTTGACAGACGCTGTGGGGCATACAACAGCTGCTCCACAACCAGATGTCCATGGGCCAGGGCGATGGTGTGCGTTTGCGGCGCCGACGCGGCCGTATGCCAGCAAGAGCACCAGCTGGCAGTGGCCGCGATCGACAACGGGCCCACTCGCCCTCAGTGCCAGCACCAGCCCCAGCAATGCTGGGTCTGTGCTGTCATCCAGACGCCCCAGGAGACCACGTGCACGTGGCTCTGGACAGTCCCAACAGGGAACTGTGTCCAGTCAACACACCCCTGCTTCCGATGACAGTACCCAGTCTGGGTTAGTACCGATACGGCCCGTAGCACCCCTGCCAGGCACAGGTACCGTGTCCGTGCCCACAGACACTGATTTGGATGACCTGACAGGTGCAGTCTGTGGCTGTCCACAAAACCCTGTACATGGCAGCCATTATGTGGGACTGTGTGCGTGCTTACACACATGCAGAAACCTAACACCTAGGGCAAACACATACACACACACACTGCACCAACAACGGTCCACCCTGTACTGCTGCCCCTCACAAACACACATACACACACATGTCAATTGGTGTTACCAGTGGCCGGCTTGGGCATATCTAACCCACACCCTGTGCATATGATGACACTGTGCCACCTCCTGCATACTACAACATCGGTGCAGGTAAAGGTAAACACGTTGCTGATGCACAGGGTGACTACATAGATGTGTATAAGTAGTAACATGTTGGTAACTGTTGTGTGTTGCAGTATAAATGTGTGTATATCCCATCAGTCCTGCTGCAGTAACTGTATGAATGTCCTCAGTTGTTATCTGCACCCATACTACTTAACAAAGTGTACCTGCTGCACACCATCACATGCTAACATTGACTATGGCAATGTGCATCTTGTGCTGTTATGTAGATTCAGCTACATGTATCTGTTCTGTCACACATGCATTTATACACACCCTGCTACCCACACACATGCACACGCCACCTGCCATTCCCATTATTTATCACCCTACATGAGTAGCTGTTGATACATGACAGGTACACATTTCAGAAGTGCACTATGTTGTTTACTACTGGCATCCCCTTCTCTACCTGTACTCACAGGGTGCAGGCAACCTCATCAGTTGGAAGATGTAATGTGCATCAGGTACTGTAGTACCCTGATTGCCACAGCAAACATGCTTCCCATACGGAAATGCACACACAGACACATCCCACATCCACACACTTGCCACATTCAGGCTTCAGAACACTATCTAGGTATATTCGGTACATGTGCATGTTCAAGTAGCATGTAACACTATACTGAGTACTGGCACTTAGTTGTCTGTAGTCATGTTGTCTGTATAGAATAAAAGAAATGTTTTATTATCCTACTCCGTTTTGTGGACATTACTTGAACAAGTGTTACCTTACATGTGTTATCAGTACCAACACTTTCTGTTTTGTTTGTATAGGGTGCTATCAACATCACTGCTTGTTAAGGGTAATGACCACCCTGCAGTGCATAGCCCCATGTGGCAAAAGCCACATCCCACCCCATCATTGTGCACACACACTAACCCCACCAACAGTAAAACACATACTTTCCATTTGCAAGGTTCAAACCCACACCTAACTGTGCAATGACAGTAGAAACAGACACATTAGCAGAGTGTGCTATTTGCAGTAGTTGGAGAAACGTTTACTAATGCTGTACTTAGAGGGTGCTGACATCATCTGTGTGTAGGAGGAGGGATGTGCACCCTGTAGTGTGTTCTCCCAGTTGGCAAAAGGCAGTTAACCCTCCCAGCATAGTGCACACACATAAACCACACTCATACATTCCCTTTGCAGCATTCAAACCCCCACCTAACTACGTTATGACACTGAAGAAAGACACATTAGCAGAGCGCTATGCAAATTACTGGAGGACTTTACTACAGGTGATATAGTTATACAGTCCTGACATCATCACTATTTCAAAAGGGGGATCTGCATCCTGTACGATACTGTCACGGTTGCTAATAGGGACATTTCCCACACACACACATCGATGTGTTGGAGGTTTGCATATGTGGGGGATCCAGAACACCAGTGTGATTAGTATATGGTTTGATTGCAACAATGAGGGATATACTCCCAGTGGTGATTAGTTTTTACTCATGTTTGTAAAGATCAGCTCTAGTATATCTGCCCGTCTTGTGGGAAGGTTGGTTACCTGTTCCATAGCCAAAGAATGTCTGATCAATGGGAATCTTAGAGCTTGGGTATTGTGGCCTGTGTAATGTACACAGTCTATGTTTGGGTAGCTGGCATCACCCAGTATGATGGTGTTTGCAGAGTAATCTAAACTCTCCTGTGTCAGCATGAAGGCTGTGTGGGAGACCTGAGTTTGAGAGGGTGCTGCAACAGCCCCTCTGTGTCTCTTTCCATGTGGTCCAGGGAGGTATGTCCCAACAGGTAGCTGACTGTGACCCTCCCCTTGCTCTGTCTGGAGTGCGGCACGCCTGTCAACAGCTCATGTCAAGCAAGTGCACACCCCTCATAAATGATGTGGAAGCCTTCAAAGGCCCAAGGCCTGTTGAAAATATGGACCAGACTGCAGATACCTGTATAGAGGCATTCTGTGGACACATTCAGGAATGCATGGATCATGAAGCCACATATGAAAGCATGACCCAATTCTCCAAAGACAGATGTCCTGGGCACCGGACACCAGCCATAAACACACTATACAATAGAAGGATGGCGCCACTACATGATACAACAACCTCCCAAAATGTGAAGGCACCACTGATGAGTATTGGAAGACAACTACAGGCACCCATATGATTGTCTAAGGCCATCTTTGAGAGAGGATTCCACAAGCCACTGAGGATAATCACAAGGCTGCCTGTAGTTATGTTAGTAACCTGGGTGGTACTACCCAGATATGCTCAGAGGTAATACAATATGTCACACAAAATATAAAACACACAGACATTGCCATCATCCTAGTGGACAGGTTCAATGCTGCCTTCTCTCCCACCACACCAAAAGGGAACATATGTCTCGCATCACAGTGCTTCCCCTGACATCACAGATGCTCAGGTAAGAGATGCCCTTCCCAAAGCAGTAAACACTGCATCAATGGGACCAGACAGTGTCCCAGGCTGTGTCCTACATGAACCACAAGAAGAGCTACACCCAGACATAACACCACTGTTCAATCCCAGCCTTAATACATGATATGTGACCAGAGAGTGGCATACAGCAACAGTGGTCCCTCAACATGCAGGTGGTGCCGCCACGGATCCTGGACACTACTCGCCCCATATGTCTGACTAGCTTTGTCTGCAAAGCTATGGCAAGAATCATCAAGAACCTCACATATCTAGATATTGTGGACCTACAGACATGTCACCATACACAGTTTGGCTTTGTCAATGGCAAATCCTGCCTATCAAACCTGTTTGCTTTGTTTGAAACAGTCACCAAGGCCACTGTCAAGGGGTAGGAGGTCCACACAGCCTACCTGGACCTTGCATAAGCCTTGGATACAATACCCCACTTGTGCATTCTAGGAAGCTCACCAGTGTACATATTAACCCCTATGTCACTATGGGTATTGCACAGTGGCTCAAGGGCAGAACACACATGGTAGAATTGCTGGAGCCATGTCAGCCTCCAACCTGGTACAAGTGGTGTCCCACAAGGCAAAGCCCTAGGGGCTGTCATGTTCATTATATATTTGTCATAGGTACAGGCCAACATGGAAGTACTGTGGCTCAGCACGTCACAGGTGACTGCAGACCGAACACCATAATCAACTCAACAGCTAACACACGCATCCTCCAAAAGGGAGTCTTGCAAACACACGACTTGTGCCACAGCCATGGCCTCAACATGAATGACAGAAAGAGTATAGTCATTCCCTTTGTCAAACAGTAAATGACCACAAAGAACCACAAATGTGTAAATCCACGAAGTGCAGACCTAGGAAATATGGACCTAGGGGTACGAGGTTGATAGCATCCTACCATTTGACAACAACATGGACAAAGTGGTTAGGTAAGCATGTGATATGGGCCACATCATCATGGGATCCACATGTAGGCCAGGGAGGACATTGTGCCCCTTTACTCATCCCTCATCATGCCCATAATTGACTATGATGAACCTGTCGGCATGCACCTTACCAGACACCTGCAGCAACTGGGGCTACTACATATGTACCTTGACAAGGTGATCAAAGTGCTCAAACAGATGCCACATACTGACTGGTTAAAGTAGCAGCAGCTCTACTCAGTGACATACTGCCTCTTCATAGGCAATCTGTGCCTTACATAGAAGGCCAGGTCATACCCTCACGTAATGGCCATGCTGCATCTCAGAATATCCAGATCCCACCAGGATACACGCTGGAAATACATGAACTTCAGGAGTGATATACATAGGACATGGTGGAGGGGCACATTCACAACTCAGAGGCACCCTTCATTCCTGATTATTATCCCAATAGAGGTTAGGCGGACTGACTCAGTGACTATCCTCAAGAGCGATATTAATGACTGGATGTGACATTGTAGGGTTACCCTGGGTATCACTTATGTGTCACTGTGAGAAAGAGGCACAGTATACTAACCTTGGAAAAGGGCATAGCAAGACAGATTCACAATGCATGTTGAAAGGCACGCACATTCTGGCTAGGTGGATACATGCCCTGGGCAGATATCCCTGTACGAACCTATGGACCTATGTCTCTTTTTCACCATTGGCCCATGTGCTGTCAATCACCAATGTAATCTCAATACTCTGGTAGCATGTGCAAAGGTCAGTTGTCAGTCACCTCTATGGTACAGTTGTGGAATATGTGTGTCATGAAGTAATGTCACAGCTGCACATGTACACAGTCAACCCTATCTCCTACCCATTGATGTACATCACATGTATGAGATGGAAACACATGGCCAAACTGTAACAACAACATACAAGTCAGTCAGATGCATGGACACATATGACTCAGTCATCGTCCATGCCACCACAGCTGATGTGGGATGTTGCTCACTGGGATACGTGATAGGGAACATGGAAGGGATCACTGAGCAAGTGACACAGGCTGGTAGACCCCTGACCTTGGTTAGCATCAGACCCTCACCAGGGATTCCGACAAATTACTGAATGCTAATGAATAAGTGTATCTACAACACCCTAGCTGAATGGTTCTTAGCATGCAGTCACTGCATTGCTATGGAATACTGTCTTACCACTACCACAACAGGTGAAAACATGCAGCTCCTGTACATTAACAACATGTAGACCTTATGCCCCAGACCAGGTGTGCATCCCTCACTACTAGGCTGATAGCATCTACATCTCACACTGTATATACACATCCCACATGCAGCATCTGCACAGAAGACCACGGTCATAATGTTACCCTGTGCAAATACCATGTATTCACATGTGGCAGGCATCACACATGGTAACTATTGAAAGTCACAGGTACATATGTGTATTTGGCACACACATACATCATGTGTTCATTGCCATAACCGGTGTAATCAATGTCATGCATTATTGTGAGGGACAACCCACATACATGGGCATTCTGTGTGTGCACAACACACATGGCATGTCTGTAATCAAAAGCCATACATAATTGTGATATCATTTAGAAATGGGTATGTGCATCCTGTAGTGTGTTTTCCCAGTTGCCAAAAGGGATATATCAATCATACACACTTACCCCCTACACACACACTTGTCATGTGCCGGATTCAAACCCCTACCTAACTATGTTAAGACACTAGAGACGCACGATTAGCACAGCGCTATTCGCATTACTGGGGAAAGTCCTTTCCCTGATATACTTATAGGGTGCTGACATCATCAGAGTTTAGAAAGTGGAATGATCATCCTGTGGTGTGTTTTCCCAGTTGCCAAAAGGGATGTTTCTTTCATACCCACACACTTACCCCTTCACACACACTTGTCATCTGCTGGATTCAAACCCCTACCTAACTATGTTAAGACACTAGAGACGGACGATTAGCACAGCGCTATTCGCATTACTGGGAAAGTCCTTTCCCTGATATACTTATAGGGTGCTGACATCATCAGAGTTTAGAAAGTGGAATGATCATCCTGTGGTGTGTTTTCCCAGTTGCCAAAAGGGATGTTTCTTTCATACCCACACACTTACCCCTTCACACACACTTGTCATCTGCTGGATTCAAACCCCTACCTAACTATGTTAAGACACTAGAGACGGACGCATTAGCACCGCGCTATTCGCATTACTGGGGAAACTCCTTTCCCCTGATATACTTATAGGGTGCTGACATCATCAGAGTTTAGAAAGTGGAATGATCATCCTGTGGTGTGTTTTCCCAGTTGCCAAAAGGGATGTTTCTTTCATACCCACACACTTACCCCCTTCACACACACTTGTCATCTGCTGGATTCAAACCCTTACCTAACTATGTTAAGACACTAGAGACGGGCGCATTAGCACAGCGCGCTATTCGAATTACTGGGGAAAGTCCTTTCAGCTGATATACTTATAGGGTGCTGACATCATCAGAGTTTAGAAAGTGGAATGATCATCCTGTGGTGTGTTTTCCCAGTTGCCAAAAGGGATGTTTCTTTCATACCCACACACTTACCCCTTCACACACACTTGTCATCTTCGGATTCAAACCCCTACCTAACTATGTTAAGACACCAGAGACGGACGATTAGCACAGCCGCTATTCGCATTACTGGGGAAAGTCCTTTCCCCTGATATACTTATAGGGTGCTGACATCATCAGAGTTTAGAAAGTGGAATGATCATCCTGTGGTGTGTTTTCCCAGTTGCCAAAAGGGATGTTTCTTTCATACCCACACACTTACCCCCTTCACACACACTTGTCATCTGTCGGATTCAAACCCCTACCTAACTATGTTAAGACACTAGAGACGGACGATTAGCACAGCGCTATTCGCATTACTGGAGAAAGTCCTTTCCCCTGATATACTTATAGGGTGCTGACATCATCAGAGTTTAGAAAGTGGAATGATCATCCTGTGGTGTGTTTTCCCAGTTGCCAAAAGGGATGCTCCTTTCATACCCACTTACTCCCCTTCACACACACTTGCCACCTGCTGGATTCAAACCCCTACCTAACTATGTTATGACACTAGAGATGGACGCATTAGCACGGCACGCTATTCGCATTACTGGGGAAAGTCCTTTCCCCTGATATACTTATAGGGTGCTGACATCATCAGAGTTTAGAAAGTGGAATGATCATCCTGTGGTGTGTTTTCCCAGTTGGCAAAAGGGATGTTTCTTTCATACACACTTACCCCCCTTCACACACACTTGCCACCTGCTGGATTCAAACCCCTACCTAACTATGTTATGACACTAGAGACGGACGCATTAGCACGGCGGGCTATTCGGATTACTGAGAGAATCCTTTTCTCCAATATACTTATAGGGTGCTTACATGATCAGTGTCTAGACAGGGGGACGACCATCCTCTGGTGTGTTTTCACATTTGCTAGGGGTAACATTTGGACCAAGTGTGTGAGCATGCCCAGTTCAGCCTTCCTGTGGCATGTTGTGTGAAAGATGTCTCATTTATCTAAGTGTGTGAGCATGCCCAGTGTGGGCTTTACATATGTTGAACTCTGCAGCCCATCACATTTGTGGATGAGTGTGACCTTCAACAAATACCTCCATTTTATGGTTGTGTGTTCTGTGCCATGTTGTGTAGTTACTGTCCGAATGCTTTTGTGTGAACAAAACTGGGAGTATACTGTGCCTGCAGGTTTTGCATGGGATACTTTGCACACAATTGTCAACATCCGTTCATACTGACCTAACACTGTAGCACTGTCTAGTGTAGTGTTTCAGTACTTTCACTGTGGTGGTCAGTATCCTGGGCTTCAGTCCTATCACTGATTTACATTTCCATAGTGTGCACAACAGGCTGGTTAAGGTCCAGTTGTGCACATCTGCACAAAGGCAGTGCCTCTACAGACCCTGTTAATTGCTGCCCCATAAGCTTAACAAGTGTAGTCTGCAAATCTATGGAGAGGATCATAATTGAGCTCATAAACAAAGATATAGGGGACATGCAGACATTGTACCCATCCCATTTTGGCTTGGTCAGGGCAGATCATGCCTTTTGTACTGGGTTGACATCTTCAAATTGGTCACTTAGGCCATTGTTGGGGAAAGGCAGTCCATACAACCTACCTTGGCCTTGCTAACACTTTCAACACAATACCCCACTCAGGTATTGTGGAAAGACCTCACAACTGAAATGTAAACCCATATGTCACAAGATGGGTTGCAAACTGGCTTAGGGACGGGACCCACAGGGTTAGAGTTGCTGGCACTATGTTAGACTCCAGGCTGGTCACAGGTGGTGTCACACAGGGCTCAGTCCTTGGCCACCATTGTTTGTCATGTACTTCCCATGAGAACAGGCCAACATGGGAGGACTTTGGATGACAATGTTAGCAGATGAGTGCACACTGGGCACCATAGTGGACAGTGCATCACACACAGATATCCTTCAGAAGGGACTCACAGTAACTGATAGCTGGTGCCAGGGCCATGGCCTGAAGTCAGAGTGCACAACATGTGTAGACATACCCTTCAGGAAAAGCAAGGTGACCCCAAGCTACCATATTGGTGGCAATCCTCTAAGCACAGAGGAGGTTATCACGGACCTGGGGACCCAGGTTGACAGTCGCCATTCTTCTGAGACTCACATTGCTAAAGTGGCTAGGAAGACCTTCTACATTGCCCACCTGATAAGGATGGGATTCACATCCAGATCTAGTGGGTCATTGTTCCCCTGTACTCTTCAGTTATCAGACCGGTGATCAAGTCAAATGCCCTATTCTGGCTGTATCTCACCCAACATCTGCAGCAATTGGAGACACCCTGACTGTCCCCCACCTAAAGGATCAAGGAACCACAACAGCTGTCATATGCTGCCAGATTGAAGACACTCACACTCTATTCACTCACATACCGTCTTCTTAGAGGTGACATGTGCCTGACATGCGAGGCCATGTCCAAACAGAGATTAATGGACATGCTCCACCTCAGACTCAGAAGATCCACCTGAACCACTAGTGCAGGTGACTGACACCTTAGCAGGGATGTATGTTGGACATGTTGTAGGGATGGAGTTATCACACGGAGACTCCCTATGCTGTGGAATACAATCCTGGTCCATTTGAGGCAGAGCACCTTGCTGGCTGTGTTCAAGAGGTATCTTGACCTAATGCTAGTCGGAGAATGTGTTTGTCCATCAACACATTGTAAGCGTAGTTTGACATGTCATATGTCTTGTTTAGTATACTGTGCCTCTGTCTACCTGTGACATAACATTGATACCCAGGGTAAACCTCCCATCTCCCATCCACTCATTAGGATTCCTGTTGAGGGACTCAACCAGTGTCTTTATGGACAACCTGTAGTGTTAGTTTACTCATGTGTGGGGGTGGCTTCTGTGTTTTGGATAATGCAGTACAGCCTGTCCTATATATGTCAGTGCTGGGGTTCAGTTCCCTCATGTGCATAGCTACCTGCCATTCAGATTGTACAAGGTGCAGCATGTGCATTGATTCCAGCTTGGACATGGCTTTCACGTCAGGCACAGCTTGCATCTGGGTGGACATCATGGCAGTGTGTGGAGCTGCACTCTGTTTAATCAGACTACACATTACATGTGTTCCAGCTCTGTCATACTCCTGGTGAGGTACTGTTGTGGACTTTACAGGTGCTGGATGTGTATGCATGAGGTACACCCACAGGGGCTGTTGTGGTAATTTCTACTGGTGATGAAAGATAACTGCAAAACCAGAATGACCTCCCTTAGCTAGATGTCAGACAGCATGGACCATACAATCACAACTGGAAATAGGATTCTACACCTACCACCCTAGAACACAGTAAAGGAAAGACACTACGGCTGATGCTGCTCAATGCCCAAGGTCTCTACCTCAAGCTGCACACACTCTATGCCCTTCTCAGTATGTAGCACATTGATGTCTGTTGTGTGCCTGAAACCTGGTTCACAGTTTCTGACAGCACCCCAGCACTATCGGGTGTTACCTCATCTCATGCATTCCGGCACCAGCATCCCGACAACAACAAGAAGGATGGTGGGTGTCCATATTCATCAAGGACACCCTCACCTCATGGTTGGTGGCAACACACTATGCATCGGAGACCATCCAGGTGCCAGTGACCGTAGGCAAGACTGCTCTGCAGTTTGTAGCATGTTACATGCCACCCGCTCAAACTCAGGTACCTCACACAGCTATCCTGCAAACACTGAAGGGGATAAATGTATCTCCAAACACCATCCTACTGGGTGATTCCAACTATCCACATATAGACTGGGATCACTAATCATGCCACAACACTCTAACACAAAGGTTCCAAGAGTTCATACACTGAAATGCCATGGAACAACTGGTCCCAATCCCTCAAGTGGAGGCAACATACTAGAACACATCATCACAAACATGGGGTCACACTGTTCAACACCAGATGTATACCCATCATTGGTGAGATCAGATCATGGACTACTCTCAGTGGGAGTCCACATCCCACCCACACCCCAGATGGGAAAGGAAACGGTGAAGACCTTGTCAAATGCCGACTTCACATTTCTGAGCACTGGTGTGGTCTCTTTCAAGGCCCCCAGGCCAGCGGACACCATTACCCAAGCCACTGTATCACTTAGAAATGCCTTCTACCAGCACCTCCAGGACTGCATGGTTCAGGCAATCCAAAATAATGATGACTCTTTGTACCACAGGCAAGCATCCAGTCTGGTGGACCCTAGCCATAAACAAGCTGTACAACACAAGGAAGGAGCTACTACACGATAGAGTGTAATCCGTATGGGGGAAGACACCCCTGCTCATTGTGAGTAAAACGCTGGGTTCCCCATACAATCATCCGAGGCATGTTTAGAGAGTAAACCCACTCAGGACTCCAGGGACAATCATGAGGCCTTTTTACCTATGTTTGAAACCTGGGAGGAAACTCCCAGATATGCTCAGACTTAGTTCAGAATGATGTTGATATCACTGCACCTACAGACATTGGCAACATACTGGCTGACAGGTTCAGTGCAGATTTCTTCCCTCCCCAACTGGGGGGGTATGCACACCAGAGGATTTTAGCCGCCCAAACATCTCCACTGCTGGGGTGGGAACTGCTCAATCCAAGGCAGAAAACACTTTATCCATGGGACCTGATGGTGTCCCCGGTTGTGTGCTCCATGAACTCAATGAGTAATTACACCCGCAGTTAGGGCAGCTGTTTAATGTTAGCCTCACCTCAGGATATGTTCCCAAGGAGTGGCATACATCAATGGTGGACCCACCTCACAAAGGTGGTGCCTCCACCAACCCCAGAAACTACCATCCCATCCCCTTGACAAGCCTGTTCTGCTAGGCTATGGAGAGGATCATAATGGGAATTCTAAATGAAGACATAGGGGACTTGCAGACATTGGGTCCAATCCAGTTTGGCTTTGTCAAGGGCAGATCATGCCTTTTAAACTTGTTTGTCTTTCTCAAAACACTCACCCAGGCCATTGACGTGGGCAAGGCAGTCCACACAGCCTACCTTGACCTGGCAAAGGCTTTCAACCAATACCCCACTCAGGTATCATTGAAAACATCACCCGCTTAATTGTGAACCCATACATCACAGCATGGGTTGCAAACTGGCTAAGTGACGGAACACACAGGGTCAAAGTTGCTGGTGCCAGTTCACACTCCAGAGCTGTGACAAGTGGTGTCCCACAGGGCTCAGTCCTGGGACCACATTTGTTCAGTATCTACTTTTCAGAAGTACGAGCAAGCACAGGAGGATTATGGCTGACAAAGTTTGAAGATGACTGCAAACTGGGAAGCATAGTTGGAAACCCATCTGACACAGACATCCTTCAGAAGGGTTTCATAGAGACGGCTAACTGGTGCCACAGCCATGGCCTTGCATTACACACTAAACAATGCATAGCCATACCCTTCAGGAAGAACAAGGTTACCACTACTTCCCATCTAGGTGGCAATCCTGTAAGCACAATGTACATTATCAGGGACCTGGGCACCCAGATTGACAGTGACATTTTGTTTGACACTCACATTGCCAGGGTAGTTTGGAAGGCCTTCTACATTGGCCACCTCATCATGCAGTGATTCACATCTAGATCAAGGGAGGTCACTGTTCCCTGTACTCATCACTCATCAGACCAATGATTGCATACAATGCCCCATTCAGATTGGATGGGCCCACATATTCCTCGACAGGAGGTGAAAGGGTCTCAAACATATTTCTTATGCTGCCCGACTGAAGGAATTCCAGCTGTATTCAGTCGCCACTGTCTGCTCAGAGGTGACCTGTGCCTGACATACAAGACTATGTCCAACCCAGGATTAATGAACATGCTTCACCTCAAGACCTCTACATCCATCAGAACTACAAGGGCAGGAGACCTAAACCTCAACACAGATATTAATAGGATGTGCTGAAGGGACAGATTCCTCACCCAGAGAGTCCATATGCTGTGGAACAACATCCTGGTACATGTGGGGCTGAGCACCTCACTGGCTTTGTTCAAGTGAGATTGTGACCAATGGATGGGAGATTGCAGGTATACCCCAGGGATAACCTCAGTATCACTGCTTGACAGAGGCACAGCAAAATAATGGGCATATTATCCATCAACTTGCACGGGTGGCAGAAGCCACAAAACTCTGGGCTAGGCTTATAAATGCCCTAGGGCAGATAGTCTAGTATGAACCTGTGAACATAGGCCTTGGGCAGTTCCTGCTATTAGGACAGTGGTCTGCAGCAAGCTATATAGTAGTAGTCAGTTTTAGCCATTGGTTTTGACCATGGCTATTCCATGTTGCTTCTTGTTGTGGTACAAACATGGGTGCGTGGTTATCCATGCTATGTATTGCTAGTCACCCTCATTTTGTATCTTGTTCCATGTGTTTGCACATGTACATCACTGTATGATGTGCAGCTGTATCCACAGGGTCATATGAGTGGATATGGATGTTAGTTGGGGTCCTCAGGTGTGCATATTGTACATGATATTACATTACTTAACACATGGCATTCATGCCTCAGGTGGTGCTGCAGGGCCACCTCTGTCGGATACACATACTACACTCACTGTACGTTTGGAAGCAGGTTGTGTCATGTTAAGCATCCCTGTTACTGTATGAGTGAGTCAGAGCGGGTATCAGTCCCAGTGTTCCTACTGACCAAGCATATGTGCTATGCGTTGCCTCTTTGCCAAGGCCAAGCCATACTGGGCACGCATCCTTCTTCATTCATGCTAATGAGTGCAGACCTGGTTTAAAGTGCTTAAAAGTGCCTTTATGGCACTTTGATTGACATGTCTTGTACTCATTTTGAAAGTCTGGAGACAAAAATATATTCCCACTGCCAGTCTCGAACCCAGGACCTTGGTAACATTCGTCTGTATGACCTACCACTAAGCCATGACAGCCATACAAAAGCACTCTGCTAAAATAAATATAACAGTCAATAGTAGGAATTAGTATAAAGGCAATATAGGAGATGTACCATCCAAAGCATGTGAGGCAAAGTTTTAATGGCCAAATCACTGGATTCCCATACTAACCTTCACACTCACAGAACACTGTCAACAGCATACCAGCATCGTCCACGCCTTACAATCTGAAAGGGCTACGCCTATCTCACATACCTTTTATAGCAGTGTCCTGAAATCACAGTGAGACATGCAATCAACACACACCTGGCTGCATGCAATTAGCAAATGCTGCCTTACAATTGGTGCAAGGGCCATCACATGGACCTATGCAGATACCTACAAAAGCATTCAGTACCCACACTCCACTCATGCAATACAGTCATTGCACAGACCTAATGAGAAAGAGAGAGAGAGAGAGAGAGAGAGAGAAGAGAAAATATACAGACAGCCAGCAGCAAAACCATGAGTAGCAAACAGCAAGCAGCAAGCAAGCACCACTGACACAGCAACAGCTGCCACAAACACAGGTAATGCAAAGTAGCAGGTTAATACTGTGTTTACTGTGACACCTCCAAATGTATCATAGTTCACTATCTATAGCTCTGTCCATGAGATAGGTTTTGTGTGCATAGTCCTGAAATATACACATATGTAATATTGCTGTACATGTTGCCCATACGTGACACTTCCGTAGCTTAGAACAGAAGGCCAGTTGTGCATATGATGCAGTACATACCAGGGTCAGTAGAGGTTACTCCTCATTGGTGTGGGACCACTGTGTATGTATGGCACTCTTCAGGTACACATCCTGTAGTATGGCCAGGAGTAATATCAGTCTGTAATGTGGTGCCATGTCCTCCTGGGGTGAATGTAGCACACATCCAGGGATACCATTCTGTAACAGTGATGCTATGTGTCCTGCAATGTTGAGGGTGGCCCTCACCTGGACATGTGAGAGGATAGGGAGGTTACAGTCATCTGTGATAACTAATTCCACTTGTGTAGGAGAATGGGGGATATCTGCACCTAAACTGTCTGCAACAATATTGCCAATATCTCAAACATGTTTTCCATACGGAAATGCACACACAGTAACATAACACATCCACACACTTGCCACATTCAGGCTTCAAAACACTATCTAGGTATATTCTGGTACATCTGCATGTTACAGTAGCATGTAGCACTATACTGAGTAGTGTCAGTTGTCTGTTGCCATGTTGTTTGGATAGAGTAAAAGGAGCATTTGTTTATCCTACTTTGTTTTGTGGACATTACTTGAAGTGTAACCTTACATGCATCATTGGTAACAACACCTTCTGTGTTGTTGTTCTGTTTGTACAGGGTGCTGTCAACATCACTGTTTGTTAAGGGAAATGTGCACCCTGCAGTGCATAGCCCCATTTGGCAAAAGAGACATCCCACCCCGCCATTGTGCACACACACCAACCCCACCCACAGTAAAACGCATACATTCCATTTGCAAGGTCCCAAACCCTACCTAGATGTGTTATGACTCTAAAGGCAGACACATTAGCAGAGTGTGCTATTTGCATTAGTAGGAGCAATCTTTTCCAATGCTGTACTTAGAGGGTGCTGACATCATCTGTGTTTACGAAGAGGGATGTGCACCCTGTAGTGTGTTCTCCCAGTTGGCAAAAGGCACCTTCCCTCCACAGCATTATGCACACACACAAACCCCACTCATACTAACACACATACATTCCCGTAGCAGGATTCAAACCCCTACCTAATTACATTATGATACTAGAGACGGACGCATTAGCGGAGCGCGCTATTCACATTTCTAGGAGATTTCATTTCAGTTGATCTACTTATAGGGTGCTGACATCATCAGTGTTTAGAAAGTGGAATGAGCTCCGTGTGGTGTGTTTCCACAGTTGCCAAAAGGGATGTGCTTCTCATACACACTTATACAGACACTTACCCCATTCACACACACAGATGCCACTTGCTGGATTCAAACCCGTACCTAGCTATGTTATGACACTAGAGACAGACGGATTAGCAGAGCGCTATTCGGATTACTGGGAGGTAGCATTTCTAATGATCTACTTAGAGGGTGCTGACATCTTCATTGTTTGGAATGGGAATGTGCATCCTGTGGTGTGTTTTCACAGTTGTTAAGAGGAACATTTGAACTAAGTGTGTGAGCATGCCCACTTCAGCCTTCCCATGGCATGTTGTGTGAATGATGTCTCATTTATCAAAGTGTGTGAGCATGCCCAGTGTGAGCTTTCCATATGTTGAACTATGCAGCCCATCACAGTTGTGGATGAGTGTGAACTCCAACAAATAACTCCTGTTTAAGGTTGTGTGTTCTGTGACATGTTGTGTAGTTACTGTCCAGATGCTTCCTGTGAACACAACAGGGATTATACTGTGCCTGCAGCTTTTGCATGGGATACTTTGCATACAATTGTTAACATCCATTCATACTGACCTAGCACTGTTGTACTGTATAGTGTAGTGGTTCAGTACTTTCACTGTGGTGGACATTATCCTGGGCTTTAGTCCTATCACTGATTTACATTTCCATACTGTGCACAACAGCCTCTTTAGGGTCCAGTTGTGCATGTCTGCACAAAGGCAGTGCCTCTATGGACTCTGGTAATTACTGCCCCATAAGCTTAACAAGTGTAGTCTGCAAAGCTATGGAGAGGATCATAATGGAGCTCATGAAGAAAGATATGGAGGACATGCAGACATTGTACCTGTCCCAGTTTGTGTTGATCAAGGGCAAGTCATGCCTTTTGTACTTGGTTGACATTATCAAAACAGTAACTAAGGCCATTGATGAGGGAAAGGCAGTCCATAGAGCCTACCTTGCCCTTGAAAACCCTTTCAACACAATACCCCACTCAGGTATTGTAGGAAACCCTACCAACAGAAATGTACACCCATATGTCACAAGATCAGGTTTCAAACTGTCTTACAGACAGGACCCACAGGGTTAGAGTTGCTGGCACTATGTCAGACACCATGCCAGTCACATGTGGTCTCACACAGGGCTCAGTCCTTGGCCGCCTATTGTTTGTTATCTACTTCTCAGAAGTACAGTCCAACATGGGAGGACTTTGGCTGACAAAGTTTGCAGATGACTGCACACTGGGTGCCATAGTGGACAGTGCATCAGACACGGATATCCTTCAGAAGGGGCTCATGGACACTGATAGCTGGTGCCAGAGCCATGGCCTGAAGTCAACTTGCAAAACATGTGTAGTCATACCCTTCAGGGAAAGCAAGGTAACCCCAAGCTACCATATAGGTGGCAATCCTCTAAGCACAGGGAAGGTTATCATGGACCTGGGGACCCAGGTTGACAGTCACTGTTCTGATGACACTCACATTGCTAAAGTGGCTAGTAGGACCTTCTACATTGTCCACATGATCAGGAAGGGATCCACATCCAGATCTAGTGGGTCATTGTTCCCCTGTACTCTTCACTTATCGGACCGGTGATCTGGTACACTGCCTTATCTGGATGTATCTCACCTGACATCTGCAGCAAGTGGGGAGACCCTGAATGTCCCCAACAAAAGGATAAAGGGTCTCCAACATCTGTCATATGCTGCCAGATTGGAAACACTACAGCTCTATTCAGTCACATACTGTCTGCTTAGAGGTGACATGTGCATGACATGCAAGCATGTCCAACCAGGGATTAATGGACATGCTCCACCTCAAAATCTTCAGATCCACCTGAACCAATAGTGCAAGTGACTTACACCGTAGCAGGGATGTACATTGGACATGTTGGAGGGTGGATTTATCACTCGGAGACTCCTATGCTGTGGAATACAATCACGGTCCATGTGAGTCACAGCACCTTGCTGGCTCTGTTCAAGAGGTATCCTGACCTGTGGATGGGAAATCATAGGTTTACCCGGGATCGTCACTGTGTCACTGCTGGAGACAGGCACGTCAAACTAATGGGCACAGTACTGTTTCCATATAAGGGGTGGCGACGCAACCAGACTCTGGACTAGGCTTAGAACTGCCTTGGGGCAGATAGCCTAGTATGAACCTATGAACCTATCTGACCATGTTGCATTATGTTCAGATGTGAACTACTTACAACGGCCTCAACCAACTGCAGTAGTGTATTCCACAACATGGGTGTACATTGGCAAACACTACCGATGTGCCCAAGGCCATTTCTAATGGTTATTGGATAGTGTGTTTGTCCATCAACACATCATAAGTGCAGTTTGGCATGACATATGTCTTGTTTTGTATACTGTGCCTCTGTCTACCTGTGACACAACATTGATACCCAGGGTATACCTACCATCTCCCATCCACTCGTTAGGATCCCTGTTGAGTAGAATAAATGACTGACTCTATGGATAACCTGTACTGGTAGTTTACTCATGCGTGGTGGTGGCTTCTGTGTTATGGATAATGCAGTACAGCTTGTCCTATGTATGTCAGTGCTGGGGTTCAGGTCCCTCATGTGCATATCTCCCTGCCATTCACATTGTACAAGGTACGGCATGTGCATTGCTGACAGCTTGGACATGGCTTTCTACATCAGGCACAGCTTGTGTCTGGGTGGCCAGCATGGCAGTGTGTGTAACTGCATTCTGTTTAATCAGGCGACACATTACATGTGTTCCAGCTCTTTGATACTCCTGGTGAGGTACTGTTGTGGACTTTACAGTTGCTGAATCTATCTGCTGAGGTACACCACACAGGCGCTGTTGTGGTCATTTGTAATGCTGCTGAAAGATAACTGCAAAACCACAATGACCTCCTCTTAGCTAGATGTCATAACCCTCATGATTAGGTTGGTATATGGATTGTTGCTGTTAACCCTACAGCCACATTTTTGTCCAATGCAGGATATCTATCACCTTGTGTCCCCATTCTGGCATTACATGTTAGGAATGTCATGGGTCGACACCTATGTGGGAATTGGTGGTCACTTACTGGATTATCCACAGAGGCTGACTATACTGTTTTCACCATTTAACATGCTGACATGGCTATGGCACCAGCTGTCTGTTTCTATGTGGCCCTTTTATGGGATGCTTGTGTCAGCTGGTGTATCAGATATGTCAGGCGGCTTGTTGTCCTCTACAAACATGTTCCAGCACAGTCCTTACTTGTTGGCCTGTACCTATGGGGCATATATACCAGATGGTGAAGGTCCCAGGACCAAGCTTTGTGGGATGCCTGTTATATGTGGTTTGTAGTCTGACATGGCTGCTGCATGTCTGACCATGTCAGTTCTGTCGTTGGTCTGGTTTGCAACCCTCCCATGACATTGGGGTGTATATATCAGCTGGTGAGCAAATCTATACGGAACACATAGGGTATTGTACAGAAGGCTTTGCAAGGTCCGGCAACACTGTGTGGACCACATTGCCCTCATCACTGACTTCAAGTACTGTTTCAACTGAGTCACACATGTTTAGGGGTGGGGTCTGCACTTTGTAAACCCACACTGGGTAGGGTCGGTGTCAATAGATCCACAATATCATTATGTCTGTGGTACATGCTGGTCCTTTCCATAGCTGTGCAGACCAAACCTCTCATGATTCTGTGGTGGTTGTTTTTCCTATCCATTCAGGAGACACCTTTGTTGAGAACACCCACTGTTGTTGTACACTGCTCTTTGGGCACGTACCCTGTGGTAAGGGTGACATAATGTCAGGGAGGCGGCAGTCTGCTGGGGAAGGTATTTGGCATTATGGGGGGGGGTTTGCACTGCACATGTCAGGATGTCTGTTGGCCATACCTGTGTGTGTCTGGTATGTTGTTTGTAATATCGGTGTGATCCGGAGCATATCCAGGAATCAACAACATGCTTACTACCATCATTTGCAACAGCCTTGGGGTTATCTGTAGTGTCCTGTACAATCTGTATCATAATGGGTTCATACTAGGCTACCCCCCTAGGGCATCTGTAAGCCTGCATGTCCATTTTGTTTGATGGATTCTGGGGAATTGTTTACACCTGTGTCAGTGCTAGTATGATACCAGGGGTATAGTGACAAACAGCTCAGAAGCTGACTTCACACTTCTTCGGACTGAGATGGTATCCATTAAGCCCACTGGGCCAGTGGAAACCACAACACACAATGGTGACTCCTGCACAGACACTTTATGCGGACATCTCCGAGTAAGCATGGACCATGCAATCACAAATGAGAATGACACCTTCACCACCAAGGGAAAGTGGCCTGTCTGGTGGACCCCAGCCATAAACAACCTGTATAACAGATGAAGGATACTAATGCAAGACAGAGCTACATCTCCAGAATGTAAGGCAGCTGTGATCAGCAGTAGTAGAAAGCTACATTCTCACATAAAGACACCCAAGTTCAACTTGGGGACATAAATCACCACAGACGATGAAGGTAACCACACTGCTTTCTTCAGTTATGTCTGACGCCTGGGTGGGAACCCTCATATATGCTCAGATTTGGTACACAACAACTTATATCCCAGGGACCTGACAGATATTACTGACACCCTGGCAGACCAGTTCAGTGCAATGTACCCCCTCCCTCGCCCCCAAGACATGATAGTTATCACAGCTGTATGTAACCTCACTGTCATCCTGGATGTCCATGTGAGAGCCGCAGTCAGCAGAGGCAGTACACAGCATCAATGGGACCTGATGGTATCCCCAGTTGCATGCTATGTGAACTACAGATGGAGATAAACCTGTATATGCAGATCCTATTTAACCTTAGCCTTGCTACAGGATCTGTACCTGAACACTGGCGCACGGCAACAGTGGTCCCACTCCACAAAGGAGATGCCTCCACAGACCCTGGCAGCTACCACCACACAAGCTTAAACAGCCTTGTCTGCAAAGCTTTGTGAAGGGTCATTATGGAGCTTCCACACAGAGACATTGGTGTCCTACAGACCCTTGATCACACCCAATTCAGCTTTGTACAGTGCAGATCCTGCGTTTTGCACCAAGTTGACTACTTTGAAACTGTCAGTAGAGCCGTTGATGAGGGCTACACAGTCCACACAACCTACCTGCGCTTGGCTAAGGCCTTTGACACAATACCCCACTCAGGCATCATAGACAAGCTCAACAGCTGAAATATAACACCATATGTCACAGCATAGGTTGCAAAATGGCTCAGAAACAGAACCCATAATGTCAACATTGCAGGTGCCTTGTCAGGTTCAAAGCCAGTCACAAGTGGTGTCCCACAAGGTTGTGTCCTGGGACCTCTCTTATTTGGTATTTACTTTTCAGATGTGAAAGCAAACATAGGAGGGTTGTGGCCGACAAAGTTTACAGATGACTGCAACCTGGGCACCATAGTGAATACATCAGCCAGCACACACATCCTACAGACTGCCGTCACACTGACAGATAGCTGGTGCTGGACTCATGGCCTAAAACTGACTGCGACTGATGTGTAGCCATCCCCTTTGGGAGGAACACAGTACCCACAGATCTGTACATAGACAGCAACCCAATGAGTACAGGAAACAAATCAGACAGCTGGGGACACATGTAGATAGTGACATCTCATTTGACACCCATGTTGCCAAAGTTGTTTGACATACTTTCTATCTTGGCCACCTTATCATGGAGGGTATTCCATCCAGACCATAGGAGGTCATTGTACCACTATACTTCTCCCTTATCAGGCCAATGCTTGAATACAACGCCCCATTTGGTATGTACCTCAACCAGCACTTGCAGCAGCTGGAGAGACCCCACAAGTACCTTACCATGACGATCAGGGATCTACAACACATGTCATATACTTCCAGAATAACTAAAACAAGCTTTTTCAGTGTCATACCACATACGTACAGGTGACCTATGCCTGACATACAAGACCATGTCCGATCAGGATTTGGTAGACATGCTCCACTGCAAGCAATCCACATCCACCAGAAACATGGGAGCTAAAGATTTGAACCTCAGCACATACATGTATAGGACATGCTGAAGGGACAGAGTCATAACTCAGAGGCATCTCAAACTCTAGCAGAGTATCCCAGTTCATGTTAGACAGAGTACCTCACTGACTCTCTTCAAGAGACATCTGGACAGCTGCATGTGGACAGGGGCACAGACTGGACAGAGGCATAGTCACATTATTCAATTATGTAAGGTGGTCATAATGTGTCACTACTAAGTCAGAGGCACAATATTTCGTATCTATGCAGTACACATATTACCACTATGAGGGGTGGCAATAGCAATATTCATCAAGGACACCCTCACCTCATGGTTGGTGGCAACACACGATGCATTGTACACCATCCGGGTGCAATTAACCATAGGCAAGACTGCTCTGAAGTTTGTAGCATGTTACAGGCCATCCTCTGAAACTCAGGTACCTCACAGAGCTTTCATGAAAACAGTGGCGGGATACATGTACCTGCAAACACCATCACACTGGGTGATCCCAACTATCCAAATATAGACTGGGATCAGTACTACAGCCACAACACTCTAGCCACAGGTTCCTACAGTTCATACACTCACATGCCATGGAAGAACTAGTCACCATCCCCACAAGAGGAGACAACATAGTAGATCTCATCATCACAAACATGGGCTCACAATGTTCAACACCAGAGGTATACCCATCATTGGTGAGATCAGATCATGACCTACTCTCAGTGGAAGTCCACATCCCACCTCCACCCCAGATAGAAAAGACCACAGTGCAGAACCTCTCAGAAGCCGACTACACACTTCTAATGACTGTTGTGGTCTCTTTCAAAGCCCCAAGCCAGCAGACACCATTACCCAAGCCACTGTATCACTTACAACTGCCTTCTACCAGCACCTTCAAGACTGCATGGATGAGGCAATCCCAAACAAAACACAGACTCGTTGTACCAGAGGCAAGCGTCCAGTGTGGTGGACCTCAGCCATAAACAAGCACTACAACACAAGGAAGGAGGTACTACAAGATAGAGCGATATCCGTGGAAGGGTAGACACTGCTCAATATAGGTGAAACACTGAGTTCCCCATGAAATCATCCAAGGCGAATATTGGGAGTAAACCCACTAAGGGCTCACGGGACAACAATGAGGCCTTTTATAGATACGTTACACACCTGGGAGGAAACTCCCAGATATGCTCAGAATAGGCTCAGAATGCTGTAAATATCACTGAACCTATAGACATTGCCAACATACTGGCTGACAGGTTCAGTGCAGATTGCTCCACCCACCCCTCCACCACAACTGGAGAGATATGTATGAAAGAGGATTGTAGCCCCCCAAACATCTCAAATGCTCAGGTGGGAACTGCTCTATCCAAGGGAAAGGACGCAGCATCCATGGGACCAGATGGTGTCCCTGGTTTTGTGCTCCATGAACTCACTCAAGAATTCAACCCGCAGTCAGGGCAGCTGTATGATCTTAGCCTCAAGTCAGGATATGTTCCCAAGGAGTGGCATATGTCAATGGTGGACCCACTTCACATGGGCGTGCCTCCACCGACCACGGAAACTACCATCCCATCAGCTTGACAAGCAGGGTCTGCTAAGCTATGGAGAAGATCATAATGGAAGTCATAGATGAGGACATAGGGGACTTGCAGACATTAGATCCAACCCAGTTAGGCTTTGTTGAGGGCAGATCATGCCTTTTAAACTTGGTTGACTGTTTCATAACAGACACCAAGGCCATTGACAAGGGCAAGGCACTCCACACAGCCTACCTTGACCTGGCAAAGGCTTTCAACACAATACCCCACTTGGGTATCATTGAAAACATCACCAGCTAAAATGTGAACCCATACATCACAGGATGGGTTGCAAACCGGCTACGTGACAGAACAGACAGGTTCAGACTTGCTGGTGCCATGTCACACTCCACAACTGTCACAAGTGGTGTCCCACAGGGCTCAGTCCTGGGCCCACTATTGCTCAGCATCTACTTTTCAGAAGTACAAGCAAACACAGCAGGATTATGGCTGACAAAGTTTGAAGATGACTGCAGACTGGGAACCATAGTTGGACACCCATCTGACACAGACATCCTTCAGAAGGGTGTCATAGTCACGGATAACTGGTGCCAGAGCCATGGCCTTACATTACACACTGAACAATGCATAGCCGTACCCTTTGGGAAGAACAAGGTTACCACTAGTTCCCATGTAGGTGGCAATCCTCTAAGCACACAGGAGGTTATCAGGGACCTGGGCACCCAGGTTGAGAGTAACCTTTGTTTGACACTCACGTTGCCAGGGTAGTTAGGTAGAACTTCTACATTGCCCACCTCATCATGCAGGGATTCACATCTAGATCCAGGGAGGTCATTGTTCCCCTGTACTCTTCACTCATTGGACCATTGATTGAGTGCAATGCCCCATACAGCATGTATATGACCCGACACCTATGGCAATTGGATGGGCCCACAGATTCCTCGACAGGAGGAGAAAGGGTCTCAAACATATTTCTTATGCTGCCCGACTGGAGGAATTCCAGCTTGATTCCGTGACTTACCGTCTGCTCAGAGGTGACCTGTGCCTGACATCCAAGGCCATGTCCAAACCTGAGTTAATGTACACGCTTCACCTCAAGACCTGTACATCCATCAGAACTACAGTGGCAGGAGATTTAAACCTCAACACAGATATTAATAGGATGTGCTGGAGGGACAGATTCTTCAACCAGAGAGTCCCTATGCTGTGGAACAACATCCTGGTACATGTGAGGCTGAGTACCTCACTGGCTTTGTTCAAGTGAGATCTTAATCAATGGATGGGAGATTGCAGGTATGCCCCAGGGATAACCTCAGTATCACTGCTTGTCAGAGGCACAGCAATATAATGGGCAAATTATCCGTCAGAGTGAAGGTGCGGCAGACTCCACGGAACTCTGGTCTAGGCTTATAAATGCCCTAGGGCAGATAGCCTAGTATGAACCTGTGAACCTGTGAACATAGGCCTGGGGCAGTTGCTGCTATTAGGACAGTGGTCTGCAGCAAGCTATATAGTAGTAGTCAGTTTTAGCCATTGGTGTTTGACCATGGCTAATGCATGTTGCTTCTTGTTGTGGTAACAACAGGGTGTGTGGTTATCCATGCCATTTATTGGTAGTCACCCTCATTTTGTATCTTGTTCCATGTTTTTGCACATGTACATCACTGTATGAGGTGTGACCCTGGTAGTGTCAGGGTGCTGATGTGCGCTTTGACCCTGTTTTCTATTACAGCACTGATATGTGCATTCCCTATACTGTGTGCATTTACACTGCACACATCTTGCTGTTTATACCTTTGGCATTGGGTAGCATTACATCTAGGTTCCTATCCCTTGTGATAGCTATGAGGTGGGTTTGTGTTTTGTGGTTTATGATTGGTGAGGGTGGATGTTAGTCATGGTCCTCAGGTGTGCATATGATACATGGTATTACATTACTTAACACATGGCATTCATACCTCGGATGGTGCTGCAGGGCTGCCTCTGTCGGATGCACATACTACACTCCCTGTACATTTGGAAGCAGGTTGTGTCATGTTAGGCATCCCTGTTACTGTATGAGTGAGTCAGAGTGGGTATCAGTCCCAGTGTTCCTACTGACCAAGCATATGTGCTATGCGTTGCCTCTTTGCCAAGGCCAGGGCATACTGGGCACGCCTCCTTCTGCCTACTGGGACAAGGTCAGGTTGTTCCTCCTCCAAGTCACCGCCTGCCTGTGGTGGCCTTGGCAATGGTGTGGGGATGTTTGGCCCAGCCCTGTGCTGGTCCTGCTGCAGCTGTTTCCGCAGGATCATATTATGTAGCATAGCACATATCATGATCATTTGGGTACATGTAGTTGGTGTGTACTGCAAAGCTCCACCAGACGTGTCCAGACACCGGAACCGTGACTTGAGCAGCCCAAACACACGCTCTATGATATTGCGTGTTTGTGCGTGTGCCTCATTATGGCGTTCCTGTTCAGGTGTGTGTGTGCATTTCTGATGGGTGTCATCAGCCACGGCTCAAGTGCATAACCAGCATCCCCCACTAGGTGTCCGTGTGGGAAGTCCCCATTGGCAAATGATTGGTACAGCTGCGTCAGATGCCAGATGTGGGAATCGTGGTAGCTACCAGGGCAGCCAGCACACACATTCATTATTATGCCCTGGGCATCGCACGACCTGGCAGTTGATGGAGGGGTATCCCTTGCGGTTAATGTAGACTCTACCCGCTCACCAGCTGGTGCCTTGATGCGTATGTGCGTGCAGTCTATTGCACCCAGCACCTCAGGGTATCCCGCTATTTGCTGGAAGAGACGCATATTGCTGGCCACAACCTCACGGTCACTAGGGACATATATATGATCACTGACATGTGGTGACATGGCATCCAGGAACTGGTGCAGTACCCTGGAGGCTGATGCCTGTGATATCCCCATCATATCGCCAGTTGGTCTCTGAAAGGTACCTGTTGCTAGTATTCTTAGGCCAGCACATACCTTGGTTTCCACTGGGATGGGTTCCCCTCTGTTGGTTCTGTGTGTGAGGCGTGGCCTGCACAGCTCAACAATCTGCTGCAGGAGCTCTCTGTCCACTCTATAGCGCTCTACTATCTCCAGCTCATGTAACCCATGGTAGGTGACCCTAGGCCTGTATACTCTTCTCCTTCTCCTCACTCTGGGTTGTCTGTCAGCATCTGCATTATCACCACCCTCGGCAATTCGCCTATGTCTGATTATAACAGCTATGGCAGCCCCTAGCATTTCTGCTCTGAGTTCTGCTTTTTTCAGGTTTCAACTCTGATAGCTTAGTTTCTGGCAGTATCTCTTGTGAGAAACAGCCTGCACTGCTCTTTGTTGTGTTTTAAGTGCTGGGTTGGGCTTCTAGTCTGCCTGTGTAATTGCCTGCTTCTAATTGTTTCCACCAATTAACTTTAGTAGTATCTTCTGGCAGTTTCCTGTATTTTGGTTGTTTCCTATTTCCTCTCTGTTTCCTGAGGGGAGCAATGTGCACAGCGGCTTAAACACGCTCACAGTAACTTAAACGCGTGTACACATCCCTACACGGTGTTACACGCATGCACACATCCTTACACGGTGTTAGCTAGGCTGATTCATGCTAAAACGCCAAGCACCGCCTTACACACGCTGCGCCAGCGCAAACCGTTGTAAACAGTTTGCAACACGCTCCCACATTTTGAACCTGCCTTACACGCAGCAGCGCGCATGCACGTATTTCAAGAAACTTAGAGTGTAGGGATAGCGTATGCCCTCAATTTCTTGACATTCCCAGTGTTCTGTTGGGACACACCTCCCTCCCTGATGTCTGTCTGTCATCTCTTACCTTACATTGCCCTCCAATCTGGTACATTTCTTTCTATCCTTCCCCCCCATGATGTCACCTACCTCTTACTCTGTTCCTCCCCTTCTCTAACTCTTACACGACTCAGAAAGTGCTCATTACTTATGTGGCAGTGTGATTCAGTATTGTAAGCCTCATTTACATAGGATTGCCTAGTAATGCTTAGTTACATATCTTACACGGAGCTTCCCCCCCTTGACAACCACTAAACGGAGGCCATATTGTTTTTGCTCTGCAAGTCCCTCCATTGACTTTCATGTAATACATAAATCCCACAATTGTGGGCTTATAAGCTTCGGTTTTCAGTTTTAGGTAGCGCACCCCGTTTGCGCGGGTGTGCGCTACAGTTAAACACATACATCCCGTGAAAAAAAAAAAAGTTATATAACTTTTTTTTGCAACACTTTTTCATGCCAATGGCCACATATTTGGCCATTGGCATGCTTAATATAACAAATGCACCCTTTATTTGGAGCTGACATAGCTCCGTTTTTAATTTTGCAGAAATGTACTCAGTTGTCAGCTGAGTACATTTCTGCAGCTAACACGTCCGTTACACGGACTGGTTTGGGCTTCGTGGATCGCTCACATACCTCATTTGCATATCTTGGAGCTGCAAATGAGGTATTGAGCATTTCCACGCCCACTCCGTGTAAGAGACGTGTTAGCTGTCTCTTACACGGAGATTTGGGCTGTTGCTGAATCAGGAGGCTTACACGGAGGCTTACACTACTCTTGAACTCCGTGTAAGCCTTCCTGAATCTGGCCCAATGTCATGTCATATTATGCCAGTTGATCAAATTTTCAGAAACTAAAAAACTGGTGAGACAATATGATAAAATTTCCGGAAACTTTAACATTAAAAAAAAATGTATGCTTTTTTTATGTTCTGCACCCCCTGCAAATTATATATACCAACTCTAAGACTGCACTACATTGAGGAAAATGGTAAATTTCTCAATCGTCACTTTACCATAATCAACATTCAAGAGCTTCAAGTTCTCGGAACTTCAACCATATCATCTCGCCAATATGAATTTCAACTTTCTGAAAACTTGATCAGCTGATAGGGATCCATACATAATATACAAATATATATGTGTACATAATATATATATATATATATATATATATATATATATATATATATATACACACACACATATATATATACATATATCTGTGTGTGTGTGTGTGTGTGTGTGTGTGTGTGTGATTGTGTGTATGTGTGCATGCATATGTGTGTTTATATATATATATATATATATATATATCTGTGTGTGTGTGTGTGATTGTGTGTATGTGTGCATGCATATGTGTGTGTATACATATATATATATATATATATATATATTTGTAGGCTGGCCATCTATTGAATATATTCTTGCATCATTATCTTGTTTTACTGACACTACTTAAAAACTTCATTAAAAGGTCTTTGAACGGGTCCCTATTAAAATGACGAATATGTAGTTACTCAAAATCGGTTTTATGGGGGTATGTGCCCCCCCCCACCCCCGCTAATTATATATACCAACTCCAAGATTGCACTACAGTGAGGAAAGGGCAAATTTTCCAATCTTCACTGTACTGCGATCTCAGAAAACTGATCTCGAGTTGCTGAATATTCGGCTTTTTAGACGTTCAATTTTTTTAACTTTTGTCATTCTAATTGGGACTCCTTTCAACATTAAAAGTTAAAATATCTTCCAAGAACACAATAATGTATTTAAAACACAACAATAAGGGTACTTTACACATCAGTAATTTTTTAATAAATTTAACATTTTTTGATGGCAAAGGTTGATACCTGATCTACAATAGATATGTACCACTTACCTTTCGTACCTGTGATCTCTTCTCAAAGGTCTCTTCAATTTCCATGGACAGCCATTTATGTTATATATACAGTATTACACTTTTGCATTGTGAACAAGCTTCAGATTAGTTTGCACAACTTTTCATACTTCTGATGTATTCTACTTTATTGTTTAAACAGAAAATATACTTTAGACCTACATGATTATTTACTGCATGAAAAGAAACCAAAACTTACATTTGAGTTGCAAAGTTTATGCTGCTTATATGATCCAACACAACTAATAGATGTAGTACCATGTCGATAGTCCGGCATTGGCTGCTGTGATCCAGAACTGTGACTTGAGGAATCCAAACCAACATTTATTCCAGATACAGAAACAGTGTTTGAATTAGATGAAGGTTGCTGATAAACTGAGGAACTTGGTGGTGATTGTCTAGGTCCAGAAATGTGACTGCTCTGATACAGATTTAAATGTTGACTTGAAGGTATTCTCTGTGAATTGCCTTGGAGCTGATGATGGCTGTGAGACACATGTGTTATGTGTTGATTATATCCACGCTGACGGTGACCTCTAATATTCTGGTTGCCTTGATGTCTGCCTAATTGGCGCTGTCTCCGTTTTTTCTTAGATGTCTGTTCTGAATCAGTTTGCAGTATTGTTGTATAGGGAATCTTTCCATATCCGTACCTTCCTGGGACAATGGAGTTTCTTGTTTTATTTCTAAACAAAAATAAACATGAATTAACTACAGAAATATAATAGTATAATAAATACTGAGTAGCATACATGTATTATAAAAACTTCCATTACTATCATAGCATTTCATTAATGAACTCTGCCGCAGATGTACAACACAGTGAGTTAGTAAAAGAAAATAAATAAATAAATAAATAATGTTGGAGTAAAGTAGTCTGTAATTCAGGAGTTTTCCGATGAAGAAGACCAAGGGCTATGTACCTTCAGCCATCCAAAGAAACACATTGTCTCAATATCACACACTCCAGGTTCACCAGGCTTCACAAGGCCAAGTACCTCACGAAGAGGATTCTAGGCCTTAAACACACGTCCTACATGGACAGACTCAAAAAACTCCAGCTATTCTCTGTCTCATATCGTCTACTAAGAGGTCATCTCTGCTTGTCTTACAAAACCATGTCTGACCCAGCTCTGTCAGAAATGCTACATCTAAAGAAATCCCAATCCATCCGCACCTCAAACTCCAGAGACCTCAACCTCATTACCGCAATCAACCGAACATGCTGGAGGGACAGGTTCATAACTCAGAGACTGCTCAAGCTACAGAATAGACTTCCCATACATGTCAAGCAGAGCACCTCACTGGCCCTTTTCAAGAGAAATCTTGATGAGTGGATTGGAAATAGAAAGTTCACCCTGGGGATCACTCCAGTGGCTCTACTTGATAGAGGCACTGGGAACTAACATCACGAGACACGATGCCAGGGCACTTCTATGGGCTAGGCTTGTAAAGACTCCAGGGCCATTTGCCTATGAACCTATAAATGCATTTTGATTGACACATAACTTAGAGCTGTAATTTCCTAAGATAAAATAATGACCTTTCTCAAAGAAAAGGGGTCTTTGCATCAATTTACTTCTTGCATTACTCTAATGCCTGGCTAATTCCTTGTTTCCCAGGGAAACAAAATACTTTAAAGCTTCTGAGTATTATAAAATTCTTTGGAATTATTTTGATAATCACTTTTTCCACCACATTTAGCTACTGTCCAAAGACAATGTCCAAACAACACTATCTCATAAATAACAAATGTTAAGCAGTTAGACTCCGTAATTTCACAATAGATTGTCTTCCATTTTAAATACTTGTATGCTGCTCTAAGTGCTAAACTCTTATTTGCTTTTAGAGTAAGTAAATATTTTAGATTGCCTTATTGAACCCATAAATTGTTTCATGACCCAGAAGTTTCACACCCACCTACACTATTGTGCTTATTATGAATTCTGAATTATGTCTCTACGATGTTACTATTTCTGTTCCATTGTCTTACCTTTTTAATTAAACCTTGTCAAAGTCTTCTTAAAATGTTCCAAATAATGTATATTTACTATCATACATTATCTATAGGCAAGAAGAAAAGTCTGTAATGTCTGCTAACTAATTTCATGACATCTATCACAATATGTATTAAGCTTGACTTTGAAATAGAGTGGGTTTTAACTGTGCCTTTGAAATCCTAACAGTGAAATCTAAGACTGTACAACCCTGTCTATGATGAAAATATTTTTTTCTTCCTATAAAGTGGCTGCAGCAGTTTTAGTTAGTCTGACTTGGAGTTTTATTCAGGACCAAACAACCAAACAGGAGTCCATCCTTAGAGAACCTATCATTTAATAATTCAGATGAAAACAGACCTAATTTATGTAATCCTATAAACATTTTAATTCTTACATGTCAGATTTTCTTAATTGCTTTTCTTTGGACATATTGGTTCATAGGTAGGTACTAAGCTATCGGCCCAAGGGTCTACGTAAGCCTAGCCAACAAAGTTCCCTGGCTTACGCCACCCAATAAAGTTATTTTCATGTGCCACTGTCGAGCAGAGACACAGAAGTGATCCCCAGGGTGTATTTCCTATTTCCCATCCACTCATCAAGATTTTTCTTGAAGAGTGCTAATAAAGAACTTTGCTTTACATAGACGGGTAGCCTGTTCCAGAGTATGGGAACTTTCGTTTAATTTCACCTCTCATTAATCATTCCTGCATTTTACTCTGATCAACATGAGGTTTTTCCAAGTGTTTTCTATACTTGCAACTATATTTATATATTTTCCACACTTCTTGCCTTCTCATCTAGTCAGTTACCTTATATTCTTTCTTTTGTTTTTTGGCAAATTCAGTTGCTGCATGATTTTTATCTACTTCTGGTTTGATTTCCATTCCCACTCAATGCCAATATGCTTCTACTAAACTAAGCAGGGAAGTCATCTTAGACTTATTCTCCTCATGTTTTAAAATGTTTACTATATTTGGGTCTTCTGAGGTCAGCAGATAATTATGCAGTCCTACAATTGTGGATCTATACATGTAATCAGTTTCAAGGAGGCCCATACCTCCTTCAGAATGGGGAATATATAGTCTTGGTATGCACATAATTGCAGTGATTTTGGATGCTGTTGTATCAGGCAATGGCTGAGACTCTGAGCAGTGACTGAGACTTTGGGCACTGACTTAGTCTTTGGGCACTGACTGAGACTCTGAGCAGTGACTGAGACTTTGGGCAGTGACCATTGTACTACTGAAGAAAAGAAACAAGACTTTAATCAAGTCCTTATGATAGCTGGGGCTTGACTGGTTGCACTAAGGGTGACATAGCAAAGCCAGTCATATACTAGTCAGGTGTTTCACAAAATTAAATTACATTCATGTCTTCTGATATCACCAACATCAAGTAAGTTCTTTCCTGATAGCCATGGGGAAAACTAGGGTGCATATCTGTTTACATAAGGTAAGATGTTATTTTTTTGCATATTTTTTATTCTTTTGCTCACAGTTAGCAGTTAAGATAAAAATCAAAATAAAACCACCACTGTAATATTGTTGCACTTTTTGTTCACTGATATTAATTAAGAAACCAAACTAAAAATACCTTTCTTACATTTGCGATGTTATTCTTTAACTTTACTGTGATCTTTGCACTTGTTGCGGCAGGCACTATGCTCAGTAAAAGTATTTAAGGTCGATAGCTAACCATTCGTAAAGCTGTTAACTGTTGTTGGTATCTGGCATACTGTTATTGTCTGTGTTTTTGTTGCTCACCACAGATACTGGGTAGGACAGAAATAAAATGAAATCCCTGCACCACTGATCAGTACTATTTGTCTGGCTACTCATCATAACTACTTACAGCATTGTCCCTTAATGGCTACACTACTGCTCATCGCTATTTTTCAATGTTGCTCATTACTAGTTACTTTGGTGTGACTTGTCAGATGATTGCTGTATTGCTCTTTCCCATAGTTCACTGCTGTTTGCTGTGAAGTGTCAGGTAAAGTGACTGATTAGTGTGAGCTCATCCAACATGCTTACCTTACTATACTTGAACTTGCTGGTCAAATCTTTAATATACAGGATACTGTCATTGCACTTTTAGGTACTGGTATTAGCTTGTGTAACCTTTTGCTTTCTTTAGTGTTGTTGTCCCTATGCTTGAAACTGCCTTTATGATCCTTGCACTTGCTATCAATTGTGTTATCACTACTTGCAGAGTACCTTTTTTTGATGGTTATTGTGTCTTGATTCTTTGTTTATGCTCATTTTCCCCACACAAGTGACCATCATCTGACCCAGTGACTCTCCTTAGTCATGGGGTCTATTCATCCCACCTTTTCTCCTCCAGACGTATTCCAGCTAGGAATGGAGCTGACAAGGAGATTCAGGTGTCCTGAGGCAGTGTCATACTGCTGTCATGGATGTATATTTAACCTTTTTATTGGGTCTACTTTAGATCACCGAAAACTTAAAATCTCGAGCGTGCACATGAGCGAAAATGCAGATATTCGACAATCATTTTTTTGGATCGCAGTACAATAGAGATCAGGATATTTGCCCTTTTCTCACTGTAGTGCAATCTTGGAGTTGGAATATATATTTAGCGGGGAGTGTGGGGGGGGGCACAGCCCACTACAATAGTGATTTCAAATACCTGCATATTCGCTCATGTGAGCACTCGAGACCTCATGTTTTTGGCGATATAAATTAGACCCTTTTTATTTTATTGTCCCTGTACATACACTGTGACACCTGAGAGTTGGTTGTTCAGTGGGCATCAGCACTGGACTGCCCCTCACTTCTGTCTGGTGTTGACATCAGAAAATGAAAGAAAACTGCCACGGCAAGCTATCAAAGTAAAAACAGGTAGTTTAATGATACACAGGTAATTTTTGTTTTATGCACTTTTCATTTGCCAGACAAGCAAACTTCTTCAGAAACAATAAAATAAATTCAAATCTGTGTTTTATAAAATCGGGTGGTCTTAGTAACCAATCAAGTTACAATGTTATACATGCATTCAACTTCTTAAAGGCAAATGTATTACTAAAAGGCAACTCTCTTGTACTAAGTGTCACATACAAAAATTGGTGACGAACAAAAATTACAAATAAATAGATAACTGGACAACCTTACAATTAACAGCGTACTCTAAATAAAAACATTCCTAAACATATTATTAGAGTACTGTTCTTATGAACAAATATAACTAAAATTACCTTAAAAAACAGTTAATCACTAACTAAATATAAATGAACAATATATACAAAAAAGGACAATAAATATACATGACTATTACTCCTTCATCTCTGCAAACTTTTCAGTTTTAGAATACTACTGACAGAACAGGTTTCATTTAAACCTGGAAAGTTGTAAGCATTCACCTTAATTTGGCAGATTCAAGCAATCAGCTAAATAAAATGTATCCCATCCATTTTCTATTTTTAGTAGTTATAATATTATCTGCATATGACATCATAACTGGAAATTCAACATTAGTATGAATTAAATATTTTGCATTCTTCATTTTATGATTAGCCTTACTGACTATTATTATATATATTCATAACTAAAGCAAATAAAGCACTACTCATATATAGGTTATAATGTACATTTCATACAGCTGGTGCAAAAAAAGAACTAGTGTTGTTTATACTTGACCTCAGTATAATTTCCCTGTTTCAGATGTCTCATAGTCTCATTATACAAATAATTGTATTTCAACTTATGCTGCAAATCATATCTATATGTGGATTTAAAGAAAGGGTATTTTATCCATTAACTCTACATCTTTAAAAGAGATTCACCAGGGCTAGATTTACACACGACAAAGCTTTCCTGGTTCCAAATGCCACATATTTTCATTGGAAGCCCTGCTTTTCAAGGAAATAGAACTCGAGAAATAATATTTCTAAGATATTAACTCCCAGAAAAGTCAGTTTCTGGATGTCTCAAGTATAATACAGCTGCAATGTAGGGCCGTGCTTGTGCTATCCATTTTCACCCTTTTAAGGGTTCTCCCATTCCCCTTTGGTTGTGTGATTGAAGAATTAATACCAATTAGTAAGCAGCAGAGTTGAGAGTAGTATATAAACCCTCCCCTCCATAGGGAGGTACAGGGATCTTATGCCCCTACTGAAAAAGCAATTTTAAAGCTGATGTTACCTGCAGTTTTGGTTCATCCATTCTTCGATATGTTTGACTTCTGCTGTCAGTAGGTTATGTGCTGGCAAATTGTGATGAATCTTAATTCATATAGTTGGCATTCAGTATCACATCATTCATGACAAGCTAAAAAATCTTTAGGCAATCTGAGGAACAGTACAATTATGTGTAATTGACATAACTTTTATCACAGTTTACATTACCAGTGTATATAATATACAATACTCTTCTATTATTATGTCCATTAAAAACAAGTTGAGGAGGACAGGTCACAAACTAAATCCATAGTAACATCTCACTATGCACTTTTCCAATTAATATTCTGCTCCATGAGTTCAATATACAACCGCATGTAATATAATCAATTTGTTATCCAGTTTACTAATGTATTGGATATAAGATCCATTGTTCTCTGATCAGCTAAAGCAAACACCTTATTAAATGGAGACATGCAACAGCATCACTGTAGGAGCTGCTTACTCCCATTTAACCTGTGATGAAAGGAGGTATTGCCAGCACAGCCAGCTGGAATTTTATAAATAATTATATGTCATTTCTGAATATCAAATTGATTCATACAAGATGCTTGTGTTAGAAATGTATTAGAATTGTGGGTCATACAAGATGCTAGTGCTACAATTTTTTTAGAATTGTATGTCATGTGTATATCAAATTGATTTGTACAGTTGTTTGTGCTGAAAAGGTATTTGTAAAGTACTTGGATTTGAAATGCATCTACAATGTGCCTTAATGGAGAGAACAGAAATGTACATGCACTATTGTAATTGTTTAAATGTATATGTTTTAATAGAGGAAACTGGAGGGTTAACCTCAGCCCAGCAAACTGTAGAAAAATATCTGAAATTAAATCACTTTATTGGCTAGGCCACAAAGATACTATTTCACATCTTTCAAGGTGGCCAAAGACACAGTCTGTACTGGAAAGCTTTCTGTATTGTCTTTGGGGTAAACTAATTGCTGCAGGAATGTTTTATGACTTCCAGCACCTGCCAAAGATCTGAGCAAAAGCCCTTGTATGTGTATTTTTACAGGTAGGTGCTATGTCCTGCCATCTTCCAGCAATGGGGGTATTGCATGAGAACTAGAAGTCAGATGACCAGAAATTATGTAATTCTGCAAGCTATGCCAGAAGCAATATTTTATATATTATTTTGGAAAGTGTCTTAGAGAGACAGAAGATTCTGTATTCTGTCTTGGGCCTGACAACAACAAGAAGGCTCACTCACCACATCATCTGCCTTGCTTTTTAAGTAAGTTATTAGGGTGTAATAATGCTCTTAGATACAGTCTGGAATATAGTGAAGTTTAGTTTAGATATTGTTTTTCTTTATTTGTCTGAGCCTGTCCTGCAATGTTATTTTAAATATCCCTTGTGGTTTTGAACTCTGATGTCACTGTGAATATGTACTTGGCATTTTCTTTTTCTTTTATTATTTATTATTAAATATATTTAAACCTTGCATTGTGGCTGATCTTTGTAGAGCTATTTATGTTCTGAGAGTACTTGCATATTTATTTGGTGACACTGTGTGGGCCACTCCTAATAGCCTTGTTCTTGGTCAAACCCATTACACAGTAAAATTGCAAACCCTTTGTTGTGCCTTAAAGTATCTGGTGAGGGGTACTGGTGGAAGTGGTAACTCCCTTGTACTCTGGGTAGAAGGGGCATAGCTAGTAAACCTGTGCCAGCCTTTCCCAGGTGTGTGTGTGTGTGTGTGTGTGTGTGTGTGTGTGTGTGTGTGTGTGTGTGTGCGTGTGTGTGTGTATAGGTGTGTAAAACAAATCTCCAAGAGTGGGTGTCTCAGCTACTTGGGCAGGGACATGAATCACTGGTTGGAAGAGAGAGTGTTGGAGGACTTGGCATGGAACCCTGACTAAGGACTCACTCTATAGCTGTGCCATTGGGACTCTTACTGGTGATCTGGAGAAAGAGGGAGAACCAGCTCCGGGCTGACTGTGGTTTTTGTGTGCTCTTAGGGAAACTGCACCTGATGCAGAGAGCTGCATCTGGAAATAATGTGTCTGTGTACCTGTTATCCTCCCAGTGAATGTCCCCCACAGGTGCCAGTGGTGAGGATTGAGGCTCCTTGATTACTGGTCCAGTGGTGGGTCATCACATAACCTATGCATGCTGCTTCACATGCATGGACAGAGGCTAGAGTGACTGGTATGGGTAGTACATGCCCTTCCTGAAACCAGCATACCTTTTTCAGTGCTAGGAGCCTTTAGCTCTAACACAGGAATAGCAAGAAACTAGCAGTGAGCAGCCACTCCCACACAAGGAGGGGCAAGTTGTTCCCATCCCTTTCGTGGTCTCTTCTGCCTGCTGTTCAAGCATCTGAGCTGTTCTTCAAACTTGAACAGTCTGGAGTGCAGTCAAGCCTTTAATATCTCTGTACCATTCACAACTCCTTGTCCCCATTTTTTGCACATGTAGTCTATATATAAAGTGCTTAAAAATGCAAAGCTTGGTATTCTATCAACTTTCTAAGTGTATAAGATAAATATTTAAAAGCTGATCCTAATTTTTGTTCCATATTTCTGATTCTTGACCTACTATGTTGAGAGGATAGAAGGGATTTGCATTGGATGGTTCTGATATCAGCAGCTAAAATTCACTTCTGGGGCATTATCTGTGAATATATATCATTTACTTGATCTCAGGAAAACATCCAATATGTATGATCAGTGGCTGTAATTGGTGTGTGTGTGTGTGTGTGTGTTGAGGGGCATATGTGTGGGTGAAAGATCAAAGTATTAGCAATATAGTGGGTAGAATAAAAGGGTTCCTATCAGTTCGTTGAAACTTCAGCAGTTTGAACACCATATGTTTGAGGTGTGAAGTTCGAAAACTGATTATCACGAAGCCGCAGAACACCGAATTCTTTCCCAGGGAAAGAATTCGATGGGCTGTTTCTGTGGCTTTGCTATTTTCAGCACTGTGGTGGAAAGTTACGGGTTGGGTTCGGGTAAGTGTGCAACTGTGCGGATGTTAGGGTATGGGTTAGGTGAGTTAGGGTTAGGGCGTGGGTGAGGTGGGTGCACGATAGTGACAGACGTTAGGGTTAGGGTGGGATAGGTGAGTTAGGGTTAGGGTATGTGTCAGGTGAGTGTGCGATAGTGACGGACCTTAGGGTTAGGGTTTGGGTTAAGGTAAGTGGATAGATGTATGTACAATTTAGTGTAGGGTTAAATATAAGATTTTAAATGTATGTATGTGGATTGCTGTTTTTAGGTGTGCTTGTGTTGTGTGTGTGTTTCTTGGAACAGCGATTTTTTCCCTGGGAAAAAAATTGCTGTTTTAAGTCTTCGATGGTTTTGCACTTCAAGGTCAGAAGTTTGAACATATGGTGTTCATACTTCTGCCATTTCATTGAAGTGATATAGACCCGAATAAATACTAATAACTGAGATTGGAAGAAAGGCAAAAAAATGTTTGTCATTGAGAATTTGTAATAAGAGATGTTACCAGAGAATATGAGAAAAATCTGCTTATGTTTTTTTAGATGCAAGGGTGGGGAGGTGTCCTGGAGTCTTTTCAACTTACTCTCAAGTCTCTAATGTGTATATTATTTTTGTCTCATAAACAGTGTAAAAGGAAAAACTTACTTCGTAACCAACTGACTGTTCTGCCAAGCAAAAACAACCTTAGGGTATCAAAGAACTTTTTTTTTTTTTTACATAAAACAGTTTTACTATTGTGTAAGATTCCTTCATAGCTGTTAGTTATTGTGTCATGTTTTACCCATCTATTCCAGACTGTGCAAAATAGTGTGGTATTCCACATTTTGAAGATGAAAGGTGGCTTGTTGGTGTTGTAGATGGTACAGTACTCATGATATTCAGGTGTGTAGCCATATTGGTTGATTGCCTGATGCTGAATATAGTTGGTTTTATTTTTTTATTTATTTAGTTAGTTAGTTTGTGGGAGTTGCTTGGCTTGCCCATCTGGGGCTTGAGTTATTTCTCTCAAGAGTCTCTAATGGTTGAAAAACTGAGTATGTGGTAAAACAAAACACCATATTAAATATGCTGTGAGCTGTCTCCCTAGTCATTAGTAAATGTTCCACCTTATGAGAGGTACTATAATGTTCCATAGTTTGAAGATGGAAAGTTGACTTTGGCTACAGTTTATTTAGTTATTTCCCTTGTTGGTGCTATGGATTTTATGGAAAGGTCAAACCATACTATACTGAATGAAAATGATGAAGCCTCAGCTTAAGAATTTAAGAATACGTAGTTTTAATTATCACAGTCATTAAAACGACAAATTCTTAAAGTCCTCTATATGCAGACCATGCATGCATTTTTTTCACATCTTCTTCTTCTAGATCATCAGTTCTAAACACCCAGCTTTTTTAAACATTTAAGTTACAACAGGAAAACAAATATGTGTTTCATAGAGAAATGTCCTTTTTGTTATACATTTATCGAACTTTCATCATCAGATGATCAGTTTCAAATGTTAAGTCACAAAAAGTCTATATTCCAATTTGTATGAAAGACTGAATTTCTTGAAATGTAAAAGGCAGAGCAATTATCAAATTGTCCTATACATAATATCTGTCTATTACAGTGCAATTTTCTGTTCTAATTCTAGTAGTTGGTGCGATTTTCTAAACAGTTTTACTTACAGTTTGTTGCTTGTTACTGATACATAAGGTTTAGTTACTACATAAACTCTGCAACAAAACCAAATGCTTCTCAGTTTGCTGCTGCTTTTCTTTTACTTTCTGTCACTGCTGCTTAAGATTTAACTGCAGCATTCTCTACTGCCTTGTCACTTGGTTCATTTTTCATATTACCATCCTTAGCACCTCTTAAAAAGTTATCTGCCATCTCGTCCCATGAACTATCACCTGGATCATTCTGCTCAATTATTTTTAACAGAATGTCATCTGCAAATCCTCCTGACACCATCTCTGTTATTTGTACAACTTAAACATATTCTCATACTTCCTTCTCCAAGGAGATAACTAAACGCTACTGCTTTGTAATATCACCCACACATGAATCTTTATTTACATTCTGTACTCCACATGGAAAATAAATTTCTCCAAATTCTAACTTTCTACCTCTAAATCCTCCATAAATGATCTCCCATTCTCCATACTGCTGCTTTCCTCAGGCCTCTTGTGTTCTGCTGTAGGAACCGTCTGGCTCCATCTAACAGCTCTAAAGAGAAGGGGAAGTTCCCCTGTGTCTGGGCCAAATCTCTCCTACTCATTATGGATATCACCACTGCTCTCTCCTGAAAAGAGGCCATTGGCCTAGTGAGACCAGTCAGGTCAACAAAAAGTATTTATAAGTAAATAAATAATGATTGCATTACATCTTTGTTATTTCATCATACCATTGTACTCTTGACTATTTTCTTGGGTGGCCACGGTGATGCAGCAGTTAGCGTTACCGCCTCACAGCAAGGAGTTTTCCAGTTTGATCCTCGGCTGGGGTGCCTTTTGTGCGGAGTCTGCATGTCCTCCCTGTGGTAGCTTGGGTTTCCTCTGCATGCTCCTGTTTCCTCCCACATCCCAAAGACATGCTGTAGGTGGATTGGACACTCTAAATTGACCCTAAGTGTGAGTGTGTGCATGTGTATGCCTTCTGTGGAAGGTTGGGTGCTGGGCTGGCAACTTAACATCATAAAATTCTACTGCCAATCATGTGCGGACAGGTGATCCGCTGTGGTGACTCCTGACCTGGAAAAGCCGAAAGAAAAAATCTCTTGACTATTTTATTGCGTCAGAATCATTAAGTGGGTATGGTTATTATTTCTTACTAGACTTACTGCTGCAAGGTAATCATGGAGGCTTTTTCTCAGAATCCACTTTCAAGCCCCCCTTATATGAGTTATGCTAGGCATAAAGAAAAAGGAAACTTTAATGTAAATTGAACAGCAGTAGTGTGAGTCTCTGGCATATTGCTCAGCTTCTGGAACCTATTTTCAGTTTCACTTCTTTTGCTTTAATCACTTTGATTTGTATTCTGAGAGCAGATCTTCCTCTTAGCAGTAGTGTAACTGCTCAACAAAATAAACTAGCTGAACTACATGTTTTAAGGCTTCCAGTTTTTAGTCCAAGTGCTGACAGACCCTTTCTCACATTCTTCCTGAGGTGTCAAAACTATCATTGAAATCTAGGCGCTGTTAACTGACCACTCTTGCTTCTAAGTCAATGAACTATTAACAGACATTTAAACTATTTGCTATTATCTTGAATATTAGTAAAATATGCTATATTTATTTAAAATAAATATCTTACAATGCAGCACAGATGATATAAGTCTGACTTTCTGTTCCTGAATTTGGGTTAATGATACTGTTTTGTTTTGTTTTTTTGTACAGAGACATAAATGTCTTTGTGCATAACATTCTCCCATCTCCATTATATTGGTAGCTACACTATTGACTTGTTAAGCATACCAAGAGTATATCAAAATTATAATCCTTGAATGTGACAAATTAGTGTATTTTCTGTGTTGTGACCATTGCCAGGTTTGTAAGATTAATGCATTCACTATTTTTTTTAATAAGAAAATGGTCTTTTATTTTTAACAGCGGGTTATGGGTAAGTTGTTGTCACAAATCATGATGTATTCCATACTTTATTGGTATGGTGTTTTGGTATTTTATTTTTCACATGTCCTATGTGCCCCCACTTAGCTATTGTGCCCCAGCAAGAAAAGGAGCCTGGAGCTGCACTGGATAATATGTGTTAATTCTCCAGTGTTATAAAAACGCTTGCTGAAATCAGGCTTCTAAGAATGGGGCTTGGTAAGTGTACAGTCAGGATATCTTACTAAATAATATTGATTTTACTTTTCTTTTAATGAGGCATTACAGCATTAAATGTTGCTGTCCACAGAAACCCTTGTGTTATATCACAAATGCACTCCAGTAATGCTGTAATACTTACAATGTGTTCTTTTGTAAACTATTAATTCTCTTTTGTGATAAATTGCACACATTTAGTCAAGATCTACCTCCCAACATCTGATGTCTCACAAAAGGCTTGCAACATTGAGCTATATTACTACTAATGCATTTCTTTTATGTTGCTTACAAAGTGCAGTGCAGAATGGCACAGTTTAAAGTCCCCCCCCCCCCCCAAGTCAGGCATCGTAGAATAGGGCTTGTCAATGCACAATAGTTCTCTGTTGATAAGTGTATGTCTCCCTTTTTCTTCCTTAACAGAGCATTGTTAAATGATAGTTTCATTAGGCCTTTTAAGTGTCCTGCCTTGCTTTATGTATGTTTATTCACCATTTTTATAAAGTGCAAAGCAAAATGTCTGAGCTCCAGTCAGCTCCTCCCCATGTCATACTTCCAATCAGAGTGCTACAGTTGGGGTATTTCAGATTTATTTATTTTATTACTATTTTGTCTAGTGGGGATGAGATCTATGTGGTCGATTTTTTTAGACCCAGCTCAAGAACATCGGTTAAGTGACTTAGAGCAACACAGTAAGCAGATAGGGTCAGAAGAAATCAAACTCTGGACAACAGAAAGTAGCTTATTAATAGTTTGTAGTCTTAATCCTGTGCATTAACAGCTAGACCACTTATTACCACTTTTACTATTACCACCAATATAGAATAGTTTTATGTTAACAATTAGCATTCTGTCTTACAAAATGCAAAGCAGAATTTCACAGTTCTAATCAGAAAAGCACTACTCTGCAAAAATGCAATTTCCATAATTATTTAAAATACTGGATAATACTTATCTGAGTGTAGCACACTGAAATATACAACTTAAGCAATTGTTTATTTCACAATCAACCAACAGAAGCATACAGAGAAAATGAAAATGTTATGTAGGGGAATGTGTAGTACATTAGCTATGTGTGTGAAAACAAAGGCAGTTAATTATTACTGTTAAAACATCCACTCGTGGCTTGTTAGGGTGGAGGTGGGGGCTGCTGTGTACACATCTGAGAGTGGCAAGAAAAAATAAGTTACTGTGGCTGCACTCAAATATCAGAGGTTAAGCAAAGTATGTCTGTTTTGATGAGTTAATAATGGCATGGGCAGTTACGTACCTCCATATTAAAATGATCAATGATGTATGTCGTTTGAGGGTTACAGGACATATGCTTGAGAGCAGTAAGTTGAAATGCACTAATGTGGCTGTAATTTCATTTTTTTTATTATTGATTTATTAATGGAGTAAGCCCATTGGACTCACATGTCCTTTTTCAGGGGTGACCCTGCAGTACTGGCTAAGAGGCTTGCTCAGAATCATACATTTTGCAAGTGGAAATTGACGGAATCAAATTAAGGGCTATAGGATTAAACTCATTAGCATTGTATAACCTTAACTATCTGAACTAAACTTCAAGCTTTCACATTAAACATAATCAAAAATCAAAGATATACACTCTCCTTGGTTTTTTGGAGGAATAGTTTGTTAGTTAGGCTAAGTGTATAAAATCAAAAGTAGATAGGCTAACATTGTTGAAATAGGCATTGATGTTGAGGGTTCTCCACTGTATGTGCCTAAGCAAACAAGTTGAAATGCTTTATACTGGCCATAATTTATTTTACAGTCACCAGAATTAAACTTCACAGCTGTGCAGAGAAAAAGTGGCTGTTTATTGAAGGGGTGTGCAGGTGTCAATGAAAGTCACATAATCAGTTTTATAATTATAATTATAATTGATATGGTTTTGAGGGCAACTACACAGTACATGCCTGAGAGTAGCAATACGGAATACACTTGTGTGTCATTATGTCTTTTATTTGACTGCAGTCAGACTTTACCTACCAAAGTTGTCAGAAATCTGTTTTGCATATCTGGACTGATATGGTACACTGCTTTGATCCTGCAGTGGTCATACATTATGGCTGCCTAATGCAACTGAGTTTCCCACAACTACAACTCAGGAAATTGATTTAATGATAATAGTTGTGGAAGTGTATGTAATTAAAGATCAGCTTCAATTTATAAATAGAAGATATTCAAATTTTTAAATAAAAAATATCTATAAGAACTTTAAATTATTATTAAAGGCTGACAAAATGCAATTTTCACTCAGGAAGTTTCAGATCACTACAGGTGAATTGATACTAGTGTGCAAGTGCTGACATGTTGAAAGGTTAGATGTGCTGCATAGAGTGACCTTTATATCCCATCATCTGGCAAGCAGAAATAACAACATCCAAATAAAACTCATTAATTATAACATTTTAACAAAAATGTTCTTACTCTTAGGGTAGCCTGCATTTGACACCCAGCTCCAGTTTCAATAAGACAAGCTGCGAGTCTAAATAATTCAATAAATAAATAAATAAATTATTTGTTTGGTACAAGAGGTTATCAATTGTGAGATAATCCCTCTCTGGGCCAGTAATCAAAGAGCCTGAATCCTCACCACTGACTCTGGAGAGGAACGTTCACTTGGAATATAAATGGATGCACTTAGTATTTCTAGATGCAGCTCTCTGCACCAAGTGCAATTTCCCTTAAGTGCACATAGGGAATGCAGTCAGCCCAGGGTCTGGATTTCTTTATATCTGTCTCCCTCCAGGTCTCTAATAAGACTCCCCATTGGTACAGCTGTAGGGTTAGCTCAACAGCAGATTGTGCAAACCACTTCTTCCAGTACCCTCTCTGTGAAATCAGTGTTTTGTGTCCCCTTCTCCAAGCAGCTGACACACAAACAAACACACACACACACACACACATATATACACAGACACACACACACACACACACACACACACAAACCTGGGAAAAGCTGGCACAAATTTACCTGCTGTGCCCCCTTCTACCCAGAGTATAAGGTAGTTATCACAGTCACCAGGCAGTCCACAATCAGCTACTCTAAGGACCTTAACAAAGGGTGTCCAATTATACTGTGTAATATTAATACTAATACAAATGGTAGTAGTTGACTAAGACAGCTAGGCCTTCAGGAGTGGTCCACACAGTGTCACCAAATACATTTAAACACTCTCAAGGGTTAAATACTTTCCAAAAGGACCAGCCACAATAAGACCCCTAACCGGGAAAAGCCGAAAGACACAACAATAAATAATAAAAGAACATGAATATATTGATTATATACTTACAGTAAATCGCAGAGTTCAAATCACAGAAAATATTGAAAATTGCATTGATGGGCAGAATCATGAAAATACAGAAAAACAATATCTAAGCTTCACCATATTTTCCTGACTGAATTTAGTAGAATTACTATCCCCTACTTACTTAATAGACCAAGGCAGATGATGTGGTGAATGATCCTTCTTGTTGTCTGGACCAAGACAGAAAACTCAATACTGAGAGATTTCTCTTTGTAATATCTAAAATTTCCAAGATGGCTGGCAGAGTGACCTCATTTGGTCACCTGACTCTAGGTTCTTACACTATTCCCCTTTGAAGCTTGAGACAGGATGTTAGCACAGATGTGATAAGATACATATCTGAAGTTTTGCTAATATTTATGGCAATGCCTGGGGCTTCCCCTCTTTTTAATGATCTAATGAACAAAGGCTTCTTCTAGACAAACAATCTCTGGTCCTATTCAGAACCATGAGCTAAGCACTTCCATGGCCCAACAGGTTCCAATTAACAGTATTTTCTTAAAGTAAGAAGTAAGCTAGCTATTTAACCCCTTTGCTTCCTGTGTCTTTTGCTAACAAATACACATAGAGTCTGACAAGAATATTCCTTCTCAGTCCAGCAAGACCCGCTGTTGATACATTTTTTTTAACACTAGCAACTTTACAAACACATTTTGATATTCAAGTGCCATACAGTTCTAATACATTTGTAACACAAACACCTTGTTTAAATCAGTTTGATATTCAAAGAACATGTCATTTTTTATAGAACTCCAACTGGCTATGCTGGCACTAGCCCATATCATCGCAAAAAGAATTACCATGGGATACAAAACTCAAATATAACCTTCTAAGGCCCTGGGTTTGTTTTTAAAGTGTGTTATAACACTGTGACATTATGTTTCAACTTTGAAAGTCATAAACACCTTGAAAAACAGCACCTGCACCGCAACCTGACAATGAAAATTCCTACCTCCCCACACCTGCTGCTTATGTACACTAAATCACTGCATGAAGTATAGAGAAACCCTGCAATATGACAGTCTCAGACTTGGTATATATGTTGGCTAGAATGGATTCAAGTTCAATCACATTACACAGAGGATCACAAAAGATCTCAGAGGATCACAGTTTTATTTCTTGAAATCTTGACAGGTACCTATATAAAGCAGTTATATAATGCATAAGGGTAATATGGATCCCAGAAACTAACTAAGTCTGATATATGACCCTTAGATTCATCAGTAGGCATGCAGTCTAAGAGTCCATGAAGATGTTAGCCCAAATTACAAATTTCCCCATAGCACTGGCTGGTTAAGTGACTTGCTCAAAATGATATTGTAAAAAATTCAAACGGTGTACCCTTGGCACATGAAGCATCTTATTAACAAGTTAGAGCTTTAGTCCTCTACACTCTACAACGTCCATGATTTTTTTTTTTTTTACTTTTTATGCCATTATAGTTACATTGAGACCAATAAATCCAAACCCCACTAGTCAGAGACATTCAAAAGCCATGTAGCTGAAACACTGAATGTCCTTAGGATGTAATTTGCATATATTCCATGGGTTTCCATTACAGGTGGGTTAAGGTACCTCAAAGTGAAAACTCCAGCTTGGTTGGGTTTTTCATGCAGTTTTTCTTGAATATCTATCTATATAGATTTAATACCGTATTTGAAATTGTAGCAATTTTGAATCTGGAAATAATGAAACCAGAAGGTTGTAAGACAAGAATATTAAGAAACACTGGAGTGAATACTTGACATTTTCAGTCTGCGTCCTTTTGGTCTTGCTATTTCCAGATTAAAAATTGTCACAATTGCAAACATGATAGTAGACTAGTAGTGTGTGTGTGCGCGTGTGTGTGCGCGTGTGTGTGCGTGTGTGTGCGTGTGTGTGCGTGTATGCGTGTGTGCGTGCGTGTGTGCGCGTGTGTGTGTGTGTGTGTGTGTGTGTGTGTGTGTGTGTGTGTGTGTGTGTGTGTGTGTGTGTGTGTGTGTGTGTGTGTGTGTGTGTGTGTGTGTGTGTGTGTGTGTGTGTGTGTGTGTGTGTGTGTGTGTGTGTGTGTGTGTGTGTGTTTTGGGAGGGTGGCTTAATGGCTAAGGTGTTTGCCTTACAAACCCAAGGTGCAGGGTTTGAGTCTCACAAGGGATAATTGCCTAAGCTTAAAATGGCTCGCAAGGGCAGTTCGCTTAGTACTAAACTATGAACCTATGAACCTGTGTGTGTGTATAGATGTGTATATATATATATATATATATGTATATAAAACACATGCACACACACACACACACACACACACACACACACACACACACACACACATGCATACACATATCTTGCAAGACCCTCCAACATTTGCAAAGTAGTCTGTTTTAGTGTGCACATGGTGCTATTCTGCTCCTCTTTCAAAATAAGCATCACCGTTGTTATGTGCGTACATTCAGCAAAGAGTGAGCATGCACAATGAAGGAGGCTTTGTTCCATGAGTTGAAAATAGAAACAGTGGTGATGTCTCAGGTGTGCAGCCTCAATGTTCCAGAGATCGGGACACTTAGGGGAGCACTCAGTTTCACAGCAGGTATATGTACTCCTGTGTGCTCCTCAGTGCCACCCCTGATATTATCAAAACAAAAAACAAAAAAAAAGAAAACGAAAATGAAAAAGAAAAATAATAAAGAACAGATGCTGCTGGTATCATGGTGCTGTTAAATGATGTAAAATAAAGGGTGAACATTTAACACTATAATAGTGAATAAAAAAAATCTGCTGACATACGCATTGTAAATGATGTGCTGAAGAAGTCTTAATTCTGAGATCCTAATAAAGATGACTGGGTTGAAAATGAGCTGTGACATTTTTTTCTTTGTACTCTATGGCACTACAGAAGTAGCTAAAAGAGATCCCAACACTATTTCATTCTCTCTCTCTCTTTCTCTCATTATGTACTGGAGTGACAGAGAAAGAAGTTGCTAATTTAGTTAGGGATGCAGTAGAAAAACTATACAGGTAAAGCAGCTCCAATTATTATGTTGCTGGCATAGGTAATTGGCTGTCTGGTGGAACCCATGCTGTTAAGGTCAGGGTATTTGCTGTCAACAGAAAAGCATCACCAGTTGGGTCTCACAGGGCTCCATCCTGGGTTCCCTCCTAGTTTTGTCATATAATTTACCATGAAAGTTGTTATCGGGTGACTGTGGATAGTCAAGCTTGCTGGTAATTGTAGACTGGGTGTAGTTATCAAATTCCATTCTGATACTCAAATCTTCCTGAAATGGCAAGAACAAAAAAGAAATGATGTACTCACCATAACATTCCGTGTTTGTTGTCCATCTCACTCTTCACTCTTACTGGTTGGGTTCAGAGCCAATCCCTGTGTCTGACTCAGCTGAATACTAAAGCTCAAAGTCTTTTACTTGGCTCATGGCTGAATACCTATCCCATCATGCAGTGGCGTAATTCCCCAGATCTTGTTTGCTGCTAACCATAGTAATGTGTTTACATGTGTCATATTTGTATAATATAGATATAACCAAGAAAGTCAGAGAAGCTCCTTGCCTAAGGAGAAAACCTCTAAGTCCTCCAGAAGCCTTGGGCTGGGGGAAGCTGGAAGGGTCCTAAGAATGAAGGGCGAGATGGACAACAAACATGGAATGTTATTTGAGTACATAACTTCTTTTATGTTGTCCTAGCTCGCCTTCATTCTTACTGTTTGGGACAGTGTGCCTAGCACCACATTTCCTGGGTGGCTCATGGGAGTACACTTTTCAGCATAGTGGAACCAAAGGAGGCCCTGTCCCTGGAGGCCAAATCCACTTTATAATGAGTGATAAAGGTATGGGGCCATGCCAACGTAGCAGCGGCACAAATACTGTCCATTGATAGTCTAGCTACATAGGCAGATGATGTTGCTATAGCCCTTGTAGAGTGTCCCTTGACCTTGGATGGTAGCTCTCTGTTATTTGTACTGTAGATAAAGGTGATGCAATTTGAAAGCCAGTTTGAGAGTGTGACCTTAGAAAAAGGCATACCTTTTTTGCTTCTGAAAAGGAAATAAATAATTGATCAGTTTTCCTAAAATTTTTGGTTCTGTGTAAATAGAAGTAGAGTTGTTTGTGCACATCTAAATAGTGTAGCTTGTATTCTGCCTTGTTGCCATGATTGGGAAAAATACTGGCAGCTCAATAGATTGGTTTAGATTAGTTTGAGAACACACTTTAGGTAAAAAGGATGGGTTAGTTTGAAGAGATACTCTATCCTTGTGGAAGATCAAGTAAAGAGGTTTGATTGATAGGGCTTGCAGTTCTGAGACTCTCCTTGCAGAAGTAATGGTCACTAATAAAATTGTTTTCTATGAGAGAAATTTGAGATCACATGTTGATGAGGGCTCAAAGGGAGGTAAAGTTAGATATGATAGAACAAAATTCAAATCCCATGGTGATAGAGGCTCTTTAATGGGATCTCTTAATAAGCAAGTACCTTTTAAAAATGCTTTGCACAATCTGTATGACATCAAGTTAGGAGTCCAGTCACCTATATGAAAACTAGAAATTGCAGCTAATTGGACTTTAATAGTAGCTGCAGCGGATCCTTGTTGAAAGAGCTCTGCCAGGAATTCAAGAATAGAGCTGATTTGGGCAGAGAAAGGATCAATGTATTTTGTTGCGGCCCAGTATGAGACCATCCTCCATTTACTGGAATATAACTTTCTGGTTGAAGCCTTGTGTAAAGATACTAAGATATGTTTCACTGCAGGTGTGAAATTAGGAAGCCTGACTAAACTTGGAACTCGAGCAGCCATGCTGTCAATTTGAGGGTTTGTAGGGAGGGGTGGGATTTTCCAGATGTATGAGTCAGAAGGTCTGGAACTGGGTTCAGAACCCACAGTTTCTCCTGAAGATGAAGCCAAAGGAAGGGAAACCAAATCTTACGAGGTGAGTATGGGTCAATGAGAATTAGCCTGCTTCCCAATGACTTTCTGTATGACTTTGGGCCTTAGAGGGAAGAGGAGAAATGCATGAAGAAGTCCCAGGTGCCAATCGGGTACAAGTGCATCCCTTGGTGACTCCCCTGGAGGGGTAAAAGGGCAAAGTAGCTGCTGCATTTGGCATTCATGGGTGATGAGTAGAGATCATAGCAAGGCTGGCCCCATTTCTGGAAAATAATCTCCAATATCTTTTGTTTTAGGGACCACTCATGAGGCATGAGTATTGTCCTGCTGAATCTGTCTACTATCACACTGGATTTATGTTGCTACTAGAAAGCATTGGGAAGATGTAGCCCATTGCCATACTCTGAGTGCCTCTCGGCAAAGGGGATAGGATTTGGTTCCTCCTTGCTTGTTTATGTACCAGACCACTGGCATGTTGTCTGTCTGAATTGCAATTGCTCCTAATGGAAGAGAGTTCTGAAGTGCTTGTAATGCCACGAGCACTACTGTCATCTCTAGGACATTGATGTGCAAATGGGCCTCGTGCTCCTGCCATGTGCCTTGGACCACCCTCCCCAGATAATGCCCTCCCACCCTATCTGGGAGACATCCATGGTCACTGTCACTACAGCTTGTTCTAGGGTAAAGGGGTGACTAAAATAATTTGACTGGAAAGGAGCCACCATCATAGATTCTTCTTGGATGACTGTGATTCTGATCTGGTGACACATGGGAAGTTCTTGAAATGACCATTGAGAAAAAAGGGGCCAATGCAGAATTCTCATGAGCAGACAAGCTAGGGGACCAGGATTATCATTACTGCCATGGTTCCTAGAACTTTTAAGACTGTCTTCACTTTTACTTTGGTTCTTGGCAGAAGATTGGAAATCTGGTGTCTAAGTAGAGAGATTCTCTCCACAGGTAGCTTTGCCATCATGGAGACGGTGTCGAGATCTGCTCCTATAAATGTAATATACTGACACTGCAACAAGGCAGATTATTTTGAATTTATTGTTATCCCCAAGTGAGAACAAAGTTGTAATGTTGCTTCTGTTGCCTGTTGTAGTAGATACCTGGTGGTGGCAGTCAGGAGCCTGTCGTCTAGGTATGGAAACACTTGGAATCCCAGTCATCTCAAGTGAGCTGTGACTACTGCTATGCATTTTGTGAACACTCTGGGGGGTGTAGTGAGACCAAAGGGCAGAGCTCAGAATTGGAAATGACTGGCTCCCAGTCGGAAGTGCAAATGCCTCTGATAGCTTGTCCATTTTTATATGGTAGCAGTAGCACGCATCCTGGAGGTCTATCAAGCACATCCAATTGTCTTTCCCTAAAAAGGGGAGAATAGACTGCAGTGTCACCATTCAGAACTTTGACTTCTTTATAGATTTGTTTAGTTTACTGAGATCCAAGATGGGTCTCCAGTCTCTTGTTCTTTTCGGCACTAAAAAGAATCTTGAGTAAGTTCTGAATCCTATTTAATCTGCAGGGACTCTTTGGATGACTCTTTTGTCCAGCAACTTTTGAATCTCTACTGGTGCCTGTTCCCTTTGACAGGGTGGAATGTCTGGCCTTTTTCAGACTTGTGGAATCGGATGGCAAAAGGGGATGGAATAACCTCTGCATATTATACTTTGTTCCCACTTGTCTTTTGTGATCTCTAGCCAGGCTTCCAGGTACAAAGATAAATGCCCCCCAACTGCCTCCTTTCAGGAGCGCTGAAAGGGTCAGCTGTGAAAGGAATCATGGTCACCCTGATTTTGCAGACCCCCCTCTGCCACGTGGGTGACATCTACCATTACTACTTCCCCCTCTACCCCTGGGGAAGGATTCACCTCATGCATCTTGAAAAATTCCCTGGGATTTTTTGAACAACATTTTACCAACTTTCTGACCTTTAGGATAGGGTCTGGAAGGTACGGAAAAATGTACTCCAATGGCAGAGAGACTTTTTCCTTCCTGCTCGCATCTGGTGAGTGTGTCCTTGACATTTGGTCCAAAGAGTGAGGAACCATCAAAAGGGACATTGACAAAGGTAGACTTGAATGGTTCCGCAAAGTTACACAAGCGCATCCAGGAGTGACTCCCTTAGGGAAACTCCTGAACCCGCTGCCCTACTTGCTCTTTCAGCTACATAACAAATCAGTCTCATGGAAGAGTCCACTACAGAGTTTAAGGTGGATAGCTGACAGGATACCTTATCTGAGACCCCTGGAGCTAATGTACCTTGAAGAGTATCTCCTAACTCTTTCAGGAGATCTCTTTGAAGTCTAGTGAAGTGCGTGAGGTAGTTCAGAGATCTAAGGGCAAAAGTCGCTGATGAAAAAATATGCTTCCCATATCTGTCCATCGTTTGAGACTCCTTGTTTGGTGGATGGACAGATGAGGACATTCCAGAAAGTTCCTTCTTAGTGGCCACTGCCACCACCATAGAATCTACAGGGATGCCTTTTATAAGAAATTCTTTGTCTGTTGAAGCTGTAATAAATTTATTTGGCCTCCAAGGGACCGGTTCCATTGCATCTGGTGGCTCCCACACCTTTCAACTAACTAGTTCCATGGCTTCATTGAAAGGTGGAGACATCCAGGTGGCTGACGGCTGAGATCTAAAGGCCTTCAGGTACATGGACTCCTCATCAGAAGGGTTGATGGGTTTCCAGCTGCCTCTCTGTTTAAGGATCTCTAGGATAGTCTCAGAAGGTGACTGTGGGGGCCCTCCTGACTCCTTGAGCACAAAATAAACCTGTAACTGCTAAAGGTGCACTGTTACAAAGAATAAAATTCAAATAGAAAAGCAGTGACACCACCATGGACGACTGGCAAAACAGCTAAAATCCACCAAAAAAGATGAACACAAATCTTTTACTGAAAACTTGAGGCATAAAACGTGGCAAGACAAAAATAAAATCCCTTTTAAATGATAAGCGCTTTCGGAAATACCTTCTTCATTTAATAAAGTGAAACAGGAACAACATGCTTTTAAAAGATATACACAACCAATCGGTTTCAGCTTGTTCTGTCAAAGAACCAATCGGTAAACCGCCAATCAACAAGCTTGAAGAGAACTACTTATTTGCATAAACCAATTATCAGTTAGAGTATCACAAGCCAATCACAGCCAGGTATCATCATTGAGCTCCAATCAGAAAACTAGCCAATCAGAGCACTTAAAAGAAAACACACCTTCACATCAACCAATGGTTGGTCTATGTTTTAGAATGGGTCTCAGAGGAACTACAGTGTTTAAACTAGGAGGCTTGTCTGCTCTCAAATTTATGATCTATATGGCTTCATTCCATTCAGTATTGTTGGTGATATATCCTAGTTTCATCCCTTTAGGTATAACTTCAATAGCCTTAAACTTAAAAAATGTCCTGGAAAATAAGCAATATAACAAGCAAGAACATTCTTAAGGTCCTTATTACTAATATCTCTCAGATGCCTAAGTATTCTATTCTTAAAAATTTGATCTGTTTTGCCTACATAATAGGCAGTACAGCATTGGCAAGTAGCGAGGTACACCAAATGCTGTGTATTACAGTCTGCTTTACATGAAAAGGTGTATTCCAGTCCACTGATGGGATGTTTAAAAGTATTAAATGCATCTATAGTTCAACAAGCACAGCATCTGCCACATCAAAGTGTGCCCTGTTTGCTCCAATTGGAGTTATGATGGACGCCATCCTTCTGACAGAGTAGATGCTTCAAGTTATTTTTGTTTTTAAAAACAAACTTCGGATGCTCACCAACAATGTCACAAAGTTTACTATCCTGGGTTAGGACTGGCCAACATTTTTTATCACTTCACAAATCTGACGATTATCATTGGTGTATGTCAAAGGAAACTTGAAGCAGTCATTATGTTGATACTGTCTCTCACATAAGAGTTTTCCTGTTGTAGCTGCTTGTTAACACAGGAGGTCAGTGTCCAAAGTGACTGATTTGTCTGGTGAGTCCAGGTGCTTCCTCTTGCAAAGTCTCTTCTGGGGAGCCTCCTCAGAAGGGTATTCTGGAGAGGTCTTGGAAGAGTCTTGTTCACCCAATGGGGCACCCTGAGTCCCAGAATGTCTGCTGTCCCGTGGTTGAGGTGGTGCCGAGACAGACGTCAGTGCTTTAGGGGGAAGAATGGCAGTACCTTTGTGTAGAGCTGTAGGGGGAGACAGCACACACCTCATCAGCTCAAAAGGCATTCCCCCAGGCTCCGAGGCCACCTCTGGTTCCGAAGAAGCAGAGGGAATCTGCGACACCAAGGGGGCCAGCTCCTAACCTGATGTAGGAGCTGAGCTCAATCACACTGTAGCCCCAAGAGGCAAGCTCAGAACTGAAGAGTCTCAGGTCTGAGTGTCCCCTCTAGACCTGACCGGAGAGTTTCAGTTCCTACACATCCCGGACAGCACAGAGGATGTCAGAGCAGACAATGGTTTGGAAATCCACAAAATAGGTCTCGGCACTGAAGATTCTACAATGGATACCAGGTATTCTGGCTCTGATGTTCCAGCTTGGCTCAGAGGAGAAATTGGTGTAGACAAAAATGTCTTTATTGGCTCTGAAACTGACTGGTTGGAGCCAAGAATAGTTTTGCCAGTGACAGCGACTTCAGCAGTATGCACACTACCCTATCCACATTGTCATCCGATAGGCTCCTGGAGGAACTAGAGGAAATGGTTGGTGAGTGAGATCTCTGTAAAATGGAAGATCTCAGAGTATGGGAGACTGTTAATTCTGGAGACTAGCTCTGAACCTGAGTCCCTCTTGGCTCCAAAATCTGTGGATTCAAGGAGCTTGGTTTGCCTGTTCCAGTAGGTTTTTGATCCAATTGAGTAGTCTTTGGTGTCTCTTGCTAAATTTGTCAATTTTGGTAGATGCAGACTTAGTCTTACTGGAGGTGCTCTGACTTTTTAAGCTTTCAGAGAAAGGAGACTGCAGAAGCCGTCTTACAATAAGTTTGTTTTTCCTCTCTAGTAAAAGTCTAGAGCTAAAGGAATGGCAGAAGGTACATGTTTCTTGTAACTGAATGGCTCCAAGACAGTACACACAGATACTATGACCATCGGTCAAGGGCATTTTCTGGGAGTACTTCTGACATTTTTTATAACCAGATGGCTTTGTTTCCTTTTGGTCTTTAAACATTATGGCAAAGAAAACAATAAGCTACAACTATTTTTTATCAATGAAATAGAACTAGAACACACTGCAATTCAAACCACACTCTGAAAGATTACATAAGTATATATAACTATAAGCTGCACACCACACTAATATCTATATGTCTAAAGTTTTGGAAAGTCTGCAAAGGAATCTTAAACAACTTGCTAGAAGGGAAGGAAGTTAGCTTTATCCTCTAACTTACATGGGGCTTGGCCCTCTAACTTAAACGGGCACATGCTTAACTAACTACCAGTTCGGGGAAAAGGAATACAATAACAGTGCTCCAACAAGAAAGTACAACAAAACCCTAAAAGGAAATTTAAATGGAATAGGAGAAAATGGCCTGACAAAAGAAGCGATGGCCAACCACACAGCCAAAAAGAGCGATATACATATATATATAAATGTGAAAAACTAACTAATTAATATTGAGACAAATTACAAGTAAATATAAGTTTTTAAGAAAAAAATCCAGTACTTAGCCACAGCCAAGATGAAGAACCTCCGATCTGTTTACGCAGCAAAGAAGATCTGGAGAATTACACCACTGCATGATGGGATAGGTATTCAGGCACGAGCCAAGTGAAGACTTCAAGCTTTAGTATTCGGCTGAGACAGAGCTGAGGATCGGCACTGAACCCAACCAGTAAGAATGAAGACGAGATAGAACAACATAACACCTAACGTTCAGCTCACTGTGTTAATTATGGGCTTACCTTCACCACCAAGAAATGCAGCATAGTTTGTTAAGAAAAGCTAGCATCACTATCACATACTATGTATATGAATCCACTTAAATATGATATAATCATCAGGAACTTCTCTGATTACTGACCCTCCTTTGATGACCATTTCTCTGTGGTAATTAGAAAATCCTTGTACCATGCACAAGTTACCCATCATGGTATCTCTCCAAGGTCCAAATATGTTATAATCTCTTTTTATTACTTTTTTATTAGACTTGTTGTTGAATATTATGCCTCTCTGACAAGAACCTCACTAAGCACCTAAATCAACTCAATACACCAGATTTTTTGACCAAAAAGATGGCAGGTATCAGTACCATCTGTCATTCTAATAGGCAAAAGGCTGAGTCCCTCTAGTCAGTGTTGTACAGACAACCCAAAATGGGTGATCTCTGCATAACCTTCCATGATATACATGATACAGCTGTCCTTTGAGCTCTTTCACCTGAATAGAGCACATGTTGTACGCACTGAAACCTAAACTATCATGATACCACCACTAGATGGTACAACCTGACTTATTCCCCATTTCTGGAATAAGCTGTGCCTATATATAAAAATAATACTTTCTTGAGCAACTTTTTATACCAGTCTGAATAACTGGATGGGTGACCTCCAATTTTCACTGAAGATATTTAAGGAATATCTACTTAATGGGGGTAGTGTTAGCATCCCACTTCTACTGGATGCAACGTCTAAACTTTTCAATGATGTCCTTAACCATACACTTAGTAAGAACCTATGAAATCATAGATAGATAGCTAATACAGATTATAGATAACATATAGATAGAATTAGGCATGAAAAGGTTCTAGAACCTGCTATTGGACTAGTCACCTCTTTCAGTATGGAGCAGTCTTCTCCTTTATATCAAAGAAAGCAGCTTACTAACCCTCTTTAAACACACACACTCATACACGCACATATATCTATAGCTATGTATAGATGATATAACTACAGATATACATGCGTGTATGTGTGTGTATAAAATAATATATATGTAAACAGTTCCTGCATTTACTACTTTATTTGTTAGGACCAGTCCCAATAAATTTCACCCATGGTTGAAGGCTGCACTAGCAGCTCTAGAGTGTTTTCAATGATGGCATCACGAAAATGTGCGCACATTTACTTGTGTTAGTATAGGTTGTATACATTTACTTGTGTTAGTATAGGTTGTATACATTTACTTGTGTTAGTATAGGTTGTATACATTTACTTGTGTTAGTATAGGTTGTATGCATTTACTTGTGTTAGTATAGGTTGTATGCATTTACTTGTGTTAGTATAGATTGTATACATTTACTTGTGTTAGTATAGGTTGTATACATTTACTTGTGTTAGTATAGATTGTATGCATTTACTTGTGTTAGTATAGATTGTATGCATTTACTTGTGTTAGTATAGGTTGTATACATTTACTTGTGTTAGTATAGGTTGTATGCATTTACTTGTGTTAGTATAGGTTATGTGCATTTACTTGTGTTAGTATAGGTTGTATGCATTTACTTGCGTTAGTATAGGTTGTGTACATTTATTTGTGTTACTATAGGTTGTGTACATTTACTTGTGTTAGTATAGGTTGTATGCATTTACTTGTGTTAGTATAGGTCTTACAATTTATGTATGGAGGGTTGATACCTTTCATGATAAAAATTGTGTTCAGTTCAATGGTGAGGTGCTCAAGCTTGTTTAAGTAGGCCTTGCAGGTCAAGGATTTCACATAAGGAGTTCTGTAGTTGGCATGGTAAAGGATTTTATTAATAGTTATAAGGACATAGAGGAATTCAAAGGCATTTTTTCGCTGTGGCAATCAAGATGTGATGGTATTGCTGAGGAATACAGAAACACCACACCAGTAATACAGTTACCCTTGGTAACAGGTCAGATTTGGCTTTAGGCATTGAAACCCACTTCTGAAGGTGTGTTATCAATATATTGCAGCCATGTTTCATTGACAGTGTAGATGTCTATATTTTCCAGGGTCAAAAGGGAAGGTAGTTTCTTACTCAGGTTCCTAGTACTAAGCAGGGCTACTTTAATTTGGTTTGGTGAGGTTGCTCATCTGGGTAGATTAATACTGCCTTATAAAGGCACTATTGTGGTAGAGAAAGTTTTGGCTAATATATGAAAGTCCCAAAGTGAGGAGCACAGTCCATCCATGGCAAAACAGCTTGGACTGTCAACCATCTCCTTCCTGGCAAGCAAACATTTACTTTAGAATGAAACCAATGACTAAGCCAATTGCTAAAGTCAGTTATCTTTTGCTTATATTGTGGCATCACAGGCAATAGCAGGGTGCTATTAAAGGCTAGTTACACACAAGCCTCATAGGGTGCTGCTAAAGGCTAGTTACACACCAGCCTCATAGGGTGCTGCTAAAGGCTAGTTACACACAAGCCTCATAGGGTGCTGCTAAAGGCTAGTTACACACCAGCCTCATAGGGTGCTGTTAAAGGCTACTTACACACAAGCCTCATAGGGTGCTGTTAAAGGCTAGTTACACACAAGCCTCATAGGGTGCTGCTAAAGGCTAGTTACACACCAGCCTAGGGTGCTGTTAAAGGGTCTATATTATGATATTGCATGCTCTGAAGAGTGAACGACACATAATCAACCCCATGTAAGCGAAAGATTACAACGTCGAAACCTCAGAACAGCAATTTTTTTCAAAGGGAAAAAATTGCTGTTCCGAAAAAAAAAAAAAAACTGTAAAACATTACATAATGTGGGGGGCGTCACCCCCCCCCCACACACACACACACCTCCAACGTAGGGGGCTGTGCCCCCCACACCCCCCTACTTAAATATACCAACTCCGAGATTGCACTATAGTGCCGAAAAGGCAAAGTAGCGAAAGTGGCCAAAGAAATTCTTTCCCAGAGAAAGAATTTGCTGAAAAGCTGCTTCGCTATTTTGCCTTTTTGTGCATTTCAGTTCGACAAAGACGCATTCAACAACCTGCATCTGTGACAGGGTAATAGGGAGCCCTGTTAAAGGTTAGTTATACACAAGCCTCATAAGGTGCTATTAAAAGCTCGTTACACACAAGCCTGATAGGATGCTGCTAAAGGCTAGTTACACACCAGCCTCAGATGCATATTTATAAGCTTCGCTAGGTTTCTCTTCACATAGTACAAGGATGTGTGTCTGAAGTCATTTTTCCCAACCAACTCAGAAGTGTATCTGGAGAGCAGGGACTTGAGTGCTTTGTAACTTTCTGTCTCCTGGCACCTGACAGACACCTCATTATTACCCTTTCTTTGCTCAGTGAATAATCTGTGTGCCACATTGTGAAGTCACCTATGGGTAAAATATTACCTTGTGTTGTGGCTGGTTCAAAATACCATAAGAGCTTAGATGAGAAATTTAGTCATTCCTACTCTACAGTGTTTGTATAAGACAGTACTAAATGTGGTACTGCTGGAGTGTCTTTAGAGCTGAACACATTTGCCAGGCACATGTTTTAGAGTCCTCTGATTTGAGAAGTATGCACATTATAGGGATGATTCACTATTGTATATTCAACCAGTTCCAAGCAACTGCCTTAAGTCATTTTAGCCATGCTGCCTCTAACATCATGCCCTTCAGACATACCGCGTCAACACCATGTCGCTCATTCCCATATAACCTAGAAGGCAAGCATGTTGGGTATTTCATTTAGATGCTTTGATACATAGAAACACATCAGGATGGATAGCAGCATCATAAAACATGAATGAACTGGTTAACAAACAGACCTTACATACATACATGCTTTCATCTCAACAGCTTACTACAAAACGGCAGTCAGACTTGCACATGTTCAGTATTTATACACTTGTGCAAGCCCTTGAATAGCTTCTTAAAGGTATATACACAGACACATTTTTCTACAGGACTAAACTGGTAAAAGGGGATGTTCACCAAAACCACCAATACAAACTCAAGAAATAAGTCACAGAAATACCACTCCAGAAGACTCCAAGACCAGGATACAAAACAATAAGAATAACAATGGATATTTATTATAAAGTGCTTTTCGTCTTGTTGCCTGACACGACTTCTTCAGATAAAACAATTCATAAAAAAAAATTGGAAATCTAACTATGGTTATTCAAATGTTGACTCAGCAAGTGGATGATTTATCCAGCAAATGTCACGCTGTATCGGGGACACAAAACCATTCATCTATAAGGAGCACTCCAGGTGATCAAAGGAACTCTAATATTGTGCCATCAAACTTACTCTACAGCAGTGTCATCTTCCCTGCATACAAGACCAGGCAACAACAGTTATAATTCGACAACTACCTCAGGGCTTATGGGGTTTACCAACATTAACAAATGGTTAAGCTAACCCATTTTGTTTAACAACCAAAAAGATGGGGTTGCAGAAGTAAATCCATCTGAAGGAAGAGTTGATATCAATGCCTGACTAAAACTATTGGATGCAAATGTACTGAAATTTAAAAAGTTGAATATTGAAATATCATATTTTAAAGTGTGTATAAAAGAAAAAATAGTCCCTAAAGGACTGAGTGTGGCAGTACCCAACAGGTCTGGAGATCAAGTCCGTTTTTCACCAAGAGTTGGTGAATATGTTTAATCAACATGGCCTGGAATTATTTGAATTAGTGACAAAACATTATAAAATAAGTATAGACACAATGGAAAAGGAGATTATAGACTTGGACAAACTTATAAAGCAGATGAAAATTTTCTTTGGTACCGCTTCGACTATGATCGTATTTTACTTGTGTGAAGCAACATTTGAACAAGTACTGCGAAACAAAACATAAAAAACTGAACAGGGATAGGGCTGTGTACAACCAGGGTTTAGCCTATCCAAATCCACTGACAATATGGAAGACCAAGTGGATTTGAGGTGACAAATCCGAAGAGATAAACCTAAGCACAACATTCAACGGAATGATGTTACAGGACATTAGTACCAGCGAAGGAGAAATGCGAACAGCGGTACCCCTTAGACGGAGTGATAGGATAGACTCTAATTCCAGGTCTGGTCAAGACAGTAGACAAAATGAACAGAACAGTAACAACTTCAACAATTCTAATTTTTCCAGCAATGGAAGGAACCACAACCCACAATACAACCGGAAATTCAACATCAACAACAGAGGGAGAGCGAACAAGCGGAGGAGGTAATCCTTGACACTACCAATGAAGTAAACTGCAAACTGGTACATAATAAATAAAAAGATTTTAAAGTTTACAACTATTCATCTTTTGCTTTTGACAATGATATAGCGAACGTTTTAGCAAAAGGGTACACTTTTGCACCTGATACGCATGCTGACATTGGAAAAGTACTTATTGAATTGAAATGCTTTATCTGTAAGTTAAATTTAGCTGTAATGTTAGGAAATGCACCAAGGAATGTACATGACTTATAGATTCATAGGTTCATAGATTAGTACTAAGCTAACTGCCCTTGCGAGCCATTTTAAGCCTCGCCAATTATCCCTTGTGAGTCTCAAACCCTGCACCTTGTGTTTGTAAGGCAAACACCTTAAGCATTAGCCCACCCCTCCCATGTGTATCAAGTGCATTTACCCACCACTACATCCACTTTTAAGTGTGTTTGCCAAAATATGCGAATTAGATTTTCGTAAATGTGTAGAAACCAACAGGAAAAAGTCTATTAAAAATATTAACATCAGCTTAGATGAACAAGCAAGTCTAAGAGACTTACAGCAGCTCCCCATTATGAAACCCGATAAGGGTGGGGGAGCTGTAATAATGGACATCGACCATTATAATCAGAAAATGAAAGAGATGGTGAACTGTGAAACCTATACACCTATCTCCCAAAATGAGGTAAATGTAGCATAAGGGAGAATTAGGTCATACCTTAACGACATGTTTATAGAGGGTAGGATCAATAATCAGACTTTGAATTACCTAATAATGCCTGAACCAAAAACACCTATTCTATTTAGTATACCCAAAATACATAAATGTATTGAAAATCCCCCAATGCGACCCCTTGTAGATGCCAGAGGATCACCCACTTATGCATGTGCTAAGTGCGTAGATAGCATACTTAAAAAATTTATAAAACAAGAACTTAAAATTTGTAAAGATTCTTGGCTATGCCTTGGAAACATAAATAGATTACAATGAAAACTACAACTTCTTAACGATAGATGTAAAAGATTTATATACATCAATACCCCATATAGAGGGAAGAGAATGGGTGTCAAGTATATTACGACAAAAGGTGCCCCCCTAAATGAAGTTTCCACAGTAGAAGAGCTACTTGACATAATTTTATCAATCAACGACATTATGTTCAATAAAGAGAAATATCTGCAACGTACTGGGGTAGCGATGGGGTTGCCATGTGGGGGTAGTTTTTCAAATTTTATTATGGCATTTTGGGAAAATGAATTTATAGAGAACAACATGTGGTGTAAGGATAGGATACATTTTTACACTAGATTTTTAGATGATGTCCTAATTATACTAAAAGGTGATGAAAATACAGCAAAACAGCTAGTAGAGTATTTAAATACAACAACTTTTTTAAAATTCACCTTTGAGTTTAACAAGGATTGTATAGCATATTTGGATATAAAACTGAGTAAGGACAAGGAAAAGAAATGGTACATTTCGACAATCTACAGAAAAGTCATATATTAGAATACCCTTTTATATTTTTCAAGCTGCCACCCTTTAAAACAAAAAAGCTCTGTTATAAAGGGGCAATTTGTATGTGCCGCTAAGATGATAACCAGGGACAATGATTTCACAGAAGAATGTGACACATTACAGAACATGTTCACTAGGAGGGGACCCTTTAAGTTTGCTGAAAGAGTTAAGATGGGAAGTGCAAAGCAAAAAGGAAAAAGGGATATACAAGCCTATTTTGGGTGAACAAAATACTGACCAGGACATTTCAAATATGCAAACTGTAGATAGGGGTGGAAGTGAGCTGATAAATACAGACTAATTTTGACATAAAGCTTATATGCTACAGACCTTGTAAAAATAATTTTTAAAAATCGGGACTTATTAACAGGACAAATATCTTGTGAAATATTTACAGAGTTACCTCAGGTTATATATAAAAGAGGTAAAAATTTGAAACGCCTCTTAGAGAGTGGACATGGAACAAATGAACTGGTAGAAATCCAGGAATGACAACATGTGGTGTATGTCATTATTGTGTATATATGGATATAGGAAAAACATTCCATGTCTGTAATAAAAAATACACAATAAACAACAAAAAATTACATGTAATTCGAAATTCATTATATATAGTGCTATTTGCCAGGCATGTCATTCATTTTACATAGGAAAAACAGAACATAAAATGAAAGAAAGAGTCTATGAACATTTATATAGCATAAGGAAAAATGGAAAATGCCTTGGCTAAGCATATGGGCGAAAAATGCGACACATACTTTTAAATTTAAAGCTATAGATCAAATAGTACAAGATGAACGTGGGGGCCAGTGGGAATACTAATTGAAAGACTGGAACTATTATGGCAGTTAAGATTGAATTCAGGAGTATTTCCAGGACTAAATGAAATGTATTTCATTCAATGTATTCTAAAGTTAAAAAACCTTGATAGGTGAACAAAAATTAATTTTTCACAACTTCACACACAGTAATATATGAATTGTTTAATAAATAATATATATTTTAAATATATGTATATATTTTTCTAAAATATTACTTGATTTTAATTAAGCAATGTTACAAGAACAAGCATTGACAAGGTATGAATATACAAAAGTCTCTGTAAAATTTGCGTGCATGTATACTTTAAGGGAAGGTAAGATAATAGTTTAAAATGGTTTTAAAATGGTTTATACATTAAAAAGTGGGCAATGTAAATGTTTCTTTAACTAGAGTATAGCACAGAGTTAATTGAGACAACTCCCTTATTGGGTGACTCATGATGATGCATTCACTAAGTATATGTATTTAAACCATTTTTTTTATGAATTGTTTTATCTGAAGAAGTCTTGTCAGGCGACAAGACAAAAAGCACTTTATAATAAATATCCATTTATTGTTTTGTATCCTGGTCTTGGAGTCTTCTGGAGTGGTATTTATGTGATTTATTTCTTGGCAAAAGGGGATGCCTGCATTCAATAGGTTGAGGTATCAACATCAGAAATATGGAATATATCCCAATCCAGTACTTAAAAAAATCATCAAAATCCATGATGGCCATACTACTTAGTGAGGCTGTGTATTTGAGACCAATTATGGCAGTCAAGAATGCACTGAACTGATATAAAATTATTTTAGTAAAAGGAGGAAAATAAAGTTTGAATTAGTTGACTTTGGAACACAAATTATACTGTAGGCAGGGATGTGGTCAAGCTACGTTACCACACTAACATAACATTTTTTTCTGCACTTTATTTTTGCTCATTTTAAAAAGTAATGTCTAAAAGGTACCAGTGACTTTATTCTTAATAGTTAAATGACCAGTCAAACAATGTGTACATGGAAACTGGGACTTTCAATCCATCTGTGTTGACAACAAAAACGTACTTGTCCTTAATTAGTTGCTTTCATAAACTATACAGCTAGGTGAATCCAATTTACTTAAAATACACTTTAATGTTTATGGGAAAGACAGACAGCTTATTGTGACTACTAGTGCTTGAATGGCTATATTTTCAGATCTGAAGTTAAATTAGTTATGGTATTTTTTATTAATAATCCCTACAACGTTTATTTCAGTGAACATACTAGCAGACAATGCTGGTAAATGGAACTTTGGAGAAAGTTATCTAAGTAACACAAAAGAAAAGCAGGAACTCTACTAAGACAGGACAAAATGTGTCTTGCTTTACAGAGTTATTGAAGCAAGGCATACCTGACACTTAGCGATAATAAACTATTTGTTGAAAAAAAAAAAACATAAATACAAGCATATATTCTAAGGCTGTAGCTTTGGGTATTATGTCTGTTTTCTAAGAATTTTGCTTCAAATAATTTTACAAAAGATACCAAACTGTTTTGTTGTTGAAGTAGTACAGAAACTTCATTCTGGTATATTCCAGTTAATGTACATCACTAGCAGAATAATGATCCAGGGTTTGATTGCTAGAGATGTACTGCTCTCTGTCTAGGGATATGGGCACATCATTTTGTCACAAGCTTCACTGTATCTGACATTTGTCATCATGCTAGTTCAAAGTCAGCATTCTCAAGGACTGCAGCTATTAATCATGTGTATCTCTACAACAAAAATGAATTAACACTGGCTACTCCAGGTTAGAACTCAGCTCAAAGATGTTTTTAATTGTACACTATTTGAATCAATACCATTTTAGAAATGTTGATGGAATCAGAGAAAGACATTGTTTTTAAACATATTCTGATTATTCAAACAAATACATATATACAAATCATGTAATAGTCTGAAAAGTCTCCCATTTCATATCTCAAACTACCCTAAGGGTTATATTTTTACTCCCTGCACTGCCCTTGTTTTCTTTTCTAGTAAATCCTCTGAATGAGCTATAACCTTTCTGTAGTAAATGTCTGATGACTATCAGTTTCCTTTGGGATTATATTATAAAATAATTTGATATTTTAGTGTAATGAAAATATAACCATTCTTAAGCAAAGTAAGAATGCAATTAAATGGTGGTATAATTCCCTGAAGAAAATAGAAAACATAAAAGATTTATTATTGCAGGAAGTACAGAGTTTGATCCCAAAACCACAAACGTGGGTCAGATGGTATGTGTGTATATTTTGCTGCAGTGCTTCCTTGTTTCATAAACACACTTTGCATTCTTCTATAAAATCATTTTAGCTAAACAGTCATATTAAAAGCAACCATTCAAGGATCTTTCCTGTAGTAAGACCTACAATCAGCAATTTATCTGATAAAGACTTCCGAAGTACTGACAATAGCAAGAACCTTAAAACTAGTCAACTGTCACAGGATGCATTTTGTCCAAGATGTTTAAATATTCTGCAGCTGTATGGAATGCCTGTGTTTCCATACTGAGATTAAATACTAGGATAATAAAGATTCTGTCATTCATTTGTGTAGTCATTGGTTTGTGTTTATGTTAGCTAGGGAAAGGACTGGTCCAAAGACCCTTTTCAGCTATGACATAGTCACGAGCATGAAGAATAGAGACTTTCAAAAAACGACATATGCACCACACAAGTACATAAATAATGTAGAAATGTGATAGTTATAAATCTATCAATATTGACTTTTAGAATACTTGAGCAATGACCCACAACTGTGTGTGGATAATGCTGGATTTATCCATGGTCAGTGTGGTTTGATCACAAGGGCAAAGCCCGAGTAATCAAACAAAAACCGCCATGGGTAAATCCAGGATTACCCACACCAAGGTGTGGGTTGTTGCTATTATACAATGACATTATTTAAGAAAGAAATTCTTTTAGTTTTATGATGTACCATGCATGCGTATGGGACTTACGTTCCCGTGCTTACACAGTACATCAGTGCTGTTTTTCAGATGCAATGGAGAAAAAAAGGTATCTTTGTTGCTTTTTTTTCTGTATGACTGATTAAAAAAGTGACTACCAAAAAACACTTTTTACCAAGAAGACTTTTACTTCATTCACTAAATGTTAATCTTGTACCACAGACTCTTTTTTAGCAGAGCTTGAAGTTACAACCAAGGAATATTGCCATCTTAAATTAAAACTAAAACTAAAACTAATTAAATTTTAATATGTCTGAGTATATCTGAGGATATCTGAGTAGCATCCTGCCTTCGCCCAGAATGATACCACAGTATACGGATAAAATGATTGACTTCAACAACTGGCTAAGCTACTGGTGTCATTCAAAGGGTATCCAGTATTTGTCTGCCTGGGAAGACATGATCGACAAACAACGATGCTTTGCCAGAGATGGTCTGCACCTGTCACAACTGGGATTCAGGTTACTGGCTAAAGCTCTTGCCACCCCTATAGTGCCTTATTTAGGCAAGGTTCAAAGGATAAAACCAACACCGTAACAGATACAAGCATGCAAAATCAGAAGGTAATGCTACAAGTCTAAACCTCAAAATGCACTCTCTCGAGGCACTCCTAAACATGGAGAACATCGATATCTGTGCAGTGACTGAGACCTGGTTCAAGGCTCCAGAAAGCACCCCTGCAATACCAGGCTACAATTCTTACCACACTTTTCAGCCACAAAACCAAGACCGAAACACTAAAGGTGGAGGAGGGTCCATATTCACCAAGGATATTCACACCTCCAGGCTAGTTGCCCAACACAATGCATCTGAAATTCTCCAGGTGCGAATAACACTAGGTAAGACTGTAATCCAAATTGTAGCTTGCTACAGATCCCCCACCATACCCCAAGATTCTCACTACACCTTCCTAAACATACTGGAAAATATTAAGATACAACCAAACACCCTAATACTAGGTGATTTCAACTACCCTGCCATTAATTGGGAAAACTACTCAGGTACCAACTCCTTTTCCCAACGGTTCTTGGAATTCATAAATTCCAACGCCCTGGATCAACTAATCCATTGTCCCACCAGGGGCTCCAACATCCTAGACCTGGTCATTACCAACATGGGAGATAGATGCTCCACACCAGTGGTCACCCCCTCATTGGTCAAGTCTGACCATAAGCAAATCACCTTTGACATCCACATCCCACCCCCACCCCCCAGTAAGGAAACCTCCTTAAAAAACTTCTCCAAAGCCAACTTCATGCTACTGAAGTCAGAAATGGCAAACTTCACAACACCCACGCAGACAGGATCTGGAAGTTTGACTACAGAATCCTACACTAAGGCACTGTATGAGCACATCCACTCATGCATGAATCGTGCCATCCCACATAGAACCAAGATGCTCTTCTACAAAAAAGGAAGCCAATCTGTGGTCCCCTGCTATAAACAAACTATACAACAGAAGGAAGAAACTGTTGCAGAAAAGAGGAAAATCCCAGGATGCAAAAAACTCCCTCACCAGCCTCAGTAAGAAGCTGAGATCCCTCATAAAATCCTCAAAAGCTAGTTACAAAAATAAAATTGCCAAAGATTCCAAAGACAACCACAAGGCATTCTATAGTTATGTCAAGAATCTAAATGGCAATGCTCAGATCTGCTCTGAACTACAACAGAATGGCATTAAATATACTGATCCCAAGGATATTGCCAATATCCTGGCAGATCAATTTAGTGCCAACTTCACTCCCCTCTCACCCCCTAAAGGGCCCATCTCAATACCAAGAGATTGCCAAATTCCGATAATCACAGCCACACAGGTAGAAACAGCACTCTCCAAAGCCAAGAATACAGCATCATGGAAAGAAATGACATCCCAGGCTGTGTACTACATGAACTGCACAATGAAATGGCACCCCACCTAAGTGTCATGTTTAATCATAGCCTCACCTCAGGCTTCATGCCCACTGAGTGCTGCACAGCTGCAGTTATCCCGCTCCACAAGGGAGGATCCACCTTGGATCCTGGGAACTACCGTCCCATCAGTCTGACAAGCCTGATCTGCAAGGGCATGGAACGCATTATCATGGAACTTATAAACAAAGACATTGGCAACCTCCAGACACTGGACCCCACCCAGTTTGGGTTTGTGAAGGGCCGATCTTGTCTGCTGAATTTGACTGACTTCTTCGAATCGGTCTCCAGAGCTGTGGACGAGGGTAAGGAGGTCCACACAGCCTATCTGGACCTTGCCAAGGCCTTCAACACCATCCCCCACTCTGGAATCATAGATAAACTTACTAAGCTGGGCATAAATCCCTATATCACTCAATGGGTTGCCAACTGGCTTACTGACAGAACCCAGACTGTAAAAGTAGCCGACTACAAATCCAGCTCCAGACAAGTGACAAGTGGAGTACCTCAGGGTTCAGTCCTGGGACCACTCTTGTTTGGCATCTACTTCTCTGAAGTACAGGCCAACATTAAGGGACTCTGGCTAACAAAGTTTGCAGATGACTGCAAACTGGGAGCCATTACTGAATCCCCAAATGATGTGGATATTCTACAAAAGGGCCTTACAGAAACAGATGCCTGGAGCCAGAGCTATGGGCTCAAGCTTAATGCCAAGAAACGTATAGTCATCCCCTTTGAAAAAAAGCATGCACCCATGAACTACCACATAGGTGACAGGACACTAAACATCGAAAGCGTGATGAGAGACTTAAGGAAACAAGGGGACAGTGGCCTCACTTTCGATAACCATATCGCCACAACAGTCAGGAAATCCTTCTACATGGCACACCTCATCACTAAGGGCTTTTCATCCAGAAAAAAGGAGGTCATTGTCCCACTGTACTCATCCCTCATTAGACCCATTATAGAGTATAATGCCTCATTTGGTATGTACCTCACAAGACATCTGCAACAGCTGGAAAGGCCACAGAAATACCTCACTAAAAGAATCACAGGCCTAAAGCAGATGCCATATGCTGACCGTCTAAAAAAACTCCAGCTATACTCTGTGGCATATCGTCTACTCAGAGGTGATCTCTGCTTAACATACAAGGCCATGTCAAACCCTGAGCTGTTGGACATGTCCACTTAAAGAAATCCCAATCCCTCAGAGCCACACGCTCCAGGGATCTAAACCTTATCATCCCATTGAACAAAACATGCTGGAGGGATAGGTTCCTGACCCAGAGACTCCCCATACTCTGGAATAGACTGCCCATACATTTCAAGCAGAGCACCTCATTGGCCCTCTTCAAAAGGAACCTTGATGATTGGATGGGAGATAGGAAATTCACCCTGGGGATCATGTCAGTCACCCTGCTAGACAGGGGCCCAGAGAAGTAAATATTGTGGGAAAAAATTTCCAGGGAAATGTTATGGCTAGGCTTGCATAGGCCTTAGGGCCGATAGCCTAGTACCAACCTATGAACCTATGTGATATATTAATGTGTGGGTTATTTATGGTTGTTCAATACCATGCTGGCTCTATTCTTTAGTAAATGCATATCTATATATTTATATATATTATATATTATATATATATATATATATATATAAAAAATATATATATTATATATATAATATATATTTATATATAATATATATAGTTATATATAAATATATATATATATATATATATATATATATATATAGCGCTACATATATATATATATATATATATATATATAGATACATATATATATATATATATATATATATATATATATATATATATATATATATATATATATATATATATATATATATATTTATTTATTTAAGTAAATGTATGCTGTAAAGGGCACTAGATGGCTTTATTGTTTTAATTTTAATATGGTTATTTTACCATTTCATTTTATTTTAATATTGTGACATATGGTGTTCAATGCTTTTAGTGGTTTTTAGAAGTATAAGTTTTTTACATGCATAAACATTTTATGTTTGAATATTTTATTTGTATTTGAACACATAGGTATTTAATTAATGGTGAAATGTCATTGGTTGTGATTAAGTGATGTTAGTATAAATGCAGAAGTGTTGAGATTTTATTTACTGCATCTGACGAAGTCTTTGAAACAAAAATGCTGTGTTTGCATTCAAGTACATTCTTTCTGCCTCTGTGTATTAAAGAGTTAACTCCGTTTTTTGTCCGCTTGGTCCTTCAGTGTTTGGTTTCATTTCTGTATGAGGAAAAATGTGGATATTCTCTAAAAATCTAGACCAAGACAGCAAAAAAATACAAGGAAAATGAGGCATGTTTCTCCCTTTTTAGTTTTGCAGAAACCTGATTTTTCTTATATGTGATCTTCCCTCTGTAGCATACAACAAGGGAAAATTCAGCATCCAGACTTTTTTCTATTGGTATATGCTCGATTTACAATGGGCACTCTCTTTGGGCTGACCAATCAGTGTGCACGTTGTTAAAACTAACAAAAAGTCATTGTATAATTCAATACATACTTATGACAGCATGCCAAGGTGTACAGATGTATACCATACTTTTTTAAAACCATAGGATCATAGGTAAGTACAAGGCTAACTGTCCTTGTGTGGCATTTGAAATCTAGCCAATTTCCCTTTTTGTACTTGAAATAACCTCTCTCTTTCAGTTACAGATTGGTCTTACCCATCCCATGGTCAATAATTGTATATTATCTCTATTGAGTATAACTGGGATCATTTCACAGACAATAAAGCATTTAGGAGCTGCCTCTTTATATTAGTAGCATAGTGGCTATTCCTCAGGTACATTTTCTGTTTCCCATTCATAGATTTAAGTTGCACTTTAAATGGACAGGAATTCATTTTTCTATGTGGATGGGGAGTGTATTCCACAGAAGCAGTATCCTCTGCAAGATATACCCGTCCCTCCAAACCATTCTGTAGATGTTGCAGAAGAGGTTTTGATCCCTAGACTGAGTATTTTTGATGCCATTTGACTTGCTGATGTGCAGTAAATCTGACAGTAACTGGTCAGAGGATGACTTGAATGCAAGACACAGGTCACCTGTTAGCAGTTTGTAGGATACTAAGTATAGTGACAGGGCTTTGAGTTTGTCCATGTAGGACATGTGCTTTAGGCCTTGTAGCCTTTTAGTAAGGTATCTCTATGAGTGTTCCAGTTGTTGCATGTGTCTGGACAGTTACATGCACAAGGGGTATTATACTGAATACTGGCCTAATGTAGGGTGAGTAAAGGAGACAATGACATCCCTAGATCTAGACACAATCCCTTTGTTTATAAGTAATATGGAACGCCTTCTTTCAACAACAGATACATGTTGGTCAAAAGTTAGGTCACTCTGCACACAAGTTCCCAAATCCCGAACAACTGGGTCAATTCATAGGGGCTTATTGTCAATGTAGTCGTTCCCTAGATGAGATTAATCTTGTTAAACAATACTTTGGCTTTTACTGTGAGTACTGCAACAGAGAGCACAGTATTTTATCTGTCCTTGTATTTAGTTATTTATTTAACATTTGTTTACCGGGAAAGTCCGACTTGGAATGAAGCCAATTTTTAGAGGAGGCCCAGGAAAAAAACGCTCTACACACATGTCTTTGTAATGTGGGAGGAAACCAGAGCACCTGAAGGAAACCCACATGAATCCAGGGAGGACATGCAGACTCTGCACAGAAGGCACCCTAGCCAAGAATCGAAACGGAGAACCTCTTGCTGTGAGGTGACAATGCTACCTCTGCCCCACTGTGTCATCCAGCAAGTAAATAACTTCTGCATCTGAGATAAGAGGATGCAGTCACCTGTGCTATGGTTTTAGGTGAGAACCAATGACAGCAGTTACACTTGTAATTAAATTACAATAAAGCCAGAGCTTTTGAGATGTGGTAAACAATTTAACTAAAGCAGCAACAACTCACTGTGCGTAAAGCTTTAGTAAAAAGCAATGTTGTTTCACAAGTTAAAGCATTATATACATCCTGCACATAGACATGTATCCTCTCAGTGAGGCATGCAAGTAGTAATAAATGATTGCTATTCACAGTTTCTATATTTCTATACCCTTGCACTGTTTTGAGTCTCCCTATCAAAAGCCAAGGCTTGCAATTTTAAGTCCTAACAAGCTTAAAAAACACACACAGAAAACACAGGAGAAGAGCGAATATTGAACTTTGTTCTTCAATTTTAAATTTGTTTTTTTTTCTTCGGGGGGGGGGCAAACCTCACAGCACCCCCATGGGGATGAAGCTGTCCTATACCGCTCAAAATTATATATACCAGCTACAAGATTGTCATAACATGAAGAAGAAGGGAATATTCTGAGAAATGCAATCTCAGACCAAGTATAAGTTCAATTTTTGCTCATTCAGTAACTACATTATGGAACTTGACATTATGATTCACGACCGTTAAAATGGTTACCATGTTTGGAAGATGTATGACATTACTCCTGCTATATCACTGCTATTATGGAAAAGCATATCACCAAGTTTGTTAAGCAGTTGTGTGTAAATCAGCCAATGTGTGGGCAAAACTCTTTTAAAGAAAAAAGCAAAAAAACTGAATGACCTGTAGTTCTGCAACCCCCAAATTCCACATAACGGAACTCTTTTTATCATAAACTCCTCTCACCAAGGCTCAGCTTGCTAACCCTGATCTTGCTTCCCCACACCGATGGTTTAGGAGTCTGAAGTGGGTGAAACTGCAATGCTGTAACAAAGTGCACACAGCTCCAGTGACAAGCTCAGTGCACAGTAAGAACAGTCTCTGCAAATACTGTAACAATGTGCACACAGCACCAATGACATGTTCAATGCACAGTAAGAAAAGTCTTTGCATCGTATCCATGGTAACACTGTAACAATGTGCACACAACACCAGTGACATGCTCAGTGCACAGTAAGAATGATCTGTGCATCGTATCCATGGTAATACTGTAGCAATGTGCACACAGAACCAGTGACATGATCAGTGCACAGTAAGAACAGTCTGTGCATCTTATTCATCTCTGTTGTTAGAACTGAATTAGAAATATTATTCCCACCTGCCTTGATCTCTGAAAAAATCTGTCCAGTAAAATTGACTTTGTATTTTCTACCCCAAAAAATTTATATTTGCTTTAAAAAATGCTCATCATCTGGGGCCAGTCTTGAAAATCTAATTGCTTGTCCTTTAATAGCATGCCCTTCAGCAAATACTCTATGATAGATGACAGCTTCTTGCATGTATGTATGTATTTCCAAATGTCAACAATTTCCTAAAAATTACAGAACTTTTTGTCTAGACATCTAAGTAAATGATAGTTGTTTTAAACCAGGTGGCTGCAAAGGACAAAAATTTAACTGAGTTATTGAAAAACTCTACAAAATTTGTCAGTTGCTGTTCTTCGCCTTACCAGTCAAGGAATATCATCAGTAAAGTATGACTGAAATCTTTTTTCCCCCGAAGTACAACCATAAATGTGATCTCCTTCTTTAACATCTATAACCAAATTAGTGAAGGATGGAGCTACTGTCACTAACATTAATACTTCACTTGCCTGTTTGTAACAGTTTTTGTTAAAACAAAAATAATACATAGTTAATACCATGTCTAATATCTCATATAAATCATCAATGGATAGTGTACTGGTAAAGGTTACATATTTCAAATAACTTCTCAATTTATCCAAACCAACCATTTGTGGAGCACCAGATAATAAGCCTTTTATATTCATGTTAACTAAAAGAATCACCCTTTCAAAGTTTATATTTTAACAGCTCCAGGAATTTACTTTAATATTTTAAATTAGATATGACTATTTGAATTTACATGGACAACAGTTGGTTCAGTAAACTAGCCAGAGGATCAGAGTTTTGATCTTATTGCTAAAACAATGGATCTAAATGGGGTACTTAATACTGACTTGTGTATGTTACAGATGTTGAAGGATGGACTTTTGAGCTTGTATACTGATAGAAATGCATACAGTTATGTTGTAACATAGCTTGTCTTCAATAAATTCTAATCATTTCAATTCAATCTTCTTCAGCACATTACTTATGTTAAAAAATGAATTCAGACTAGTTATAATCTAACATGTTTTCACACTCTCTCTCTCTCTCTCTATATATATATATATATATATATATATATATATGTGTGTGTGTGTGTGTGTGTGTGTGTGTGTGTGTGTGTGTGTGTGTATGTGTGTGTGTGTGGATCACGTCACTGAAATCCTATTTCACTGCCTTTCATTTCAGTGACATCAAATCACCTAAAGTTCACAACACTGACAACCCATTTCACTAAATCTCATTTCACTGAATTGTAAGCTATAGACTTGATGTGGCAGTGTAGAATACTGTGAGGCAAGTAAAAGGTATATGCCCTTTTCCCCACTGTAGTGTGACCTGGAGTTAGTATATATAAAATAAAATAAATAAATAAATATAGATGGGAGTGTTTGGGGGCACAGCTCCCCATGTTGGGAGGTGTGAGGGGGTTTATCCCCCCACTTAGTTTAGTTTTATATTGTCTGTTTTTTGTTAAGGGGATATCTAAGTAGTTTTTAAGTTGTGGACTGAGGTAGATATTCGTTTTGTGAGTTTGTTTGTGTATGGTTTCCCTTTTAGTCTTGTGAAATTTAGTATTTTAAGCTGTCAGCGAAATGATATTCAGTGAAATGAGTTGTCAGTATTTTGAACTTTAGGTGATTTGGTCTCAGTGAAATGAATGTCAGTGAAATGGGATTTCGGTGAAGTGAAGTAGACCCATATATATATATATATATATATATATATATATATATATATATATATATATATATATACATATATACATGCATGTGTGTATGCATATAAGCATATATGTATATATAAATATGTGTGTGTATATATATATATATATATATATATATATATATATATATATATATATATATATATATATGCATGCATGTGTGTATACATATATGCATATATGTATATATGTATATGTGTATATATAAATATATGTCGTATCTGCCGACAGATCACCTCTTCCTTCATCAGCTATCACAATTCTCAGGTTACTACTGTTGGACAGAGAATTAAGTTGCCTTTCATTTCCTGTTAAATTGTAGAATTTGTTCCTTACTGGCTTAGATAAGGTTGATCAAATGTTTGCTTCCCAAGCGGTCTCAATGGGTTCTATCGCTTGGTGTAAATTCATGGATGAGTTGCGATTGATCCGGTGATAAATGATAATTTACTTAACAAATGCAACTTCAATTTTCATGCATACAGTTTGAGTTCTACTAATGTTCTACACTTTCTGGTCCTGCTGCTTAGTATGAAGCTGAAACCTTTTTTAAATGCTAGTCTCTTCCACTGCTAATGTCGGTGAACTCAGAATAAAATCATTTAGTATTTTGAGATTGTCAGTAGTTAACTTAAAGTTGATACTTGTAGAAATGGTGTTACCATTAGTTAAAGATGAGTCATAAATTCAATATTGTTTTATATCTGAAGTAATTGTTTCCATTGTTGTTGTATCCTTAAGTAGCTCTGTGTTTTGTAATGTTATGTCACTGAATCTGTATATTCATCTCTAAAAATAAAGAAGAATTTGAATCCCCGACTGTTTGGTGCCTCATGCATTTATTTGATATTCTTTCAATCTGGATGGTACAAAATTCCAGTTTGCTTTCTATCTGTTGACATCATCCAACACAGGATTAATTTGTTGTGGACCTTGTCTGTCTACTGTGAATCATGGTCCCATTGGTTGTCAGTCTCAGTGGATATGCAGGTACTTAGGATATTGATTTTTGTCTCCAATTGCTTGCTTTTACAAACTGAAGCATTTTATTTAATCATGCCTGTCCAATGCAAATTTCATTGTGTTTGGAATGGTTGTTTACAAATAATAAATATTTGTACATTTTTTAAATGAATTCATTCAGTATAATAACTCCACTACCAACTTTTTGTATATGTTGCGTTATATACTTAGCAGAAAGAAAAAAAAATAAAAACACCACTGTCACTCACTGCAAAGGTCATACTAGCTACCAATCATAAAATGAGAAACTCATTTGCTAGCCTCCTTTCTTCACAAGGTAATAAATGAAAAATAATCCCACCTGACTTTTTTCAAAATGACAATAAAGGCCCTACCTTATCATCTCAGAACAAATAAATATGACATCCTTACCCTAATTAGACCAGTATTTAAAACTAATGCTGGTAAAAAAGCATTTTCCAAATTAGGATCATTCTGTTGGAAGTTTCTCAGACAGTCTGAGACAGCAGAAAATCCTATTATCATTACAGTCTGTGGCTAGACATATGGATTTGTGGTGCAGAAATGCATCTAGTGACAGACCATATTTAAAAAATACAGCATAGCTATAAAATATATTTCACATAACCCATCATGACTGTATGTTTGTGTGGGTGTACACCTCCAATATCATGTGCACTTTCATTACATATTACATGCACACATTAGTTACGATGATCTGTAACTTGAATATAGATCCATGTGTTTGCACACCCTCCTTGACAAGAAGTCTGTGCTTAGAGCACAGCAAGGCTGTCCATGTGCATCTACTGCAGTGTATAGTATAACTCCCCACCCCATAGGTTGAACATTTTGCACCTACACTTAGTAGGGTATACAAGCTGTTCCTACTCTGAGCATTGTAACTCTGTAACTTGCAAAGGCAATTGCACTACCAGTGATATGGTCTTTGCACCAGAAGCAGCCTGAACACCTTTACACATAGTAATATGGTTACAATGTGCACACAACACTAGCAACATGCTCAATTCACAGCAAAAGTAGCTGAGCATCATAATCTATGGTAACACTGTTATAATATGCACACGGAACTAGTGGCTTGCAAAGTACACACAAGAAGCAGCCTGTGCATCTTATCCATGTTAATACTGTAGCAATGTGCACACAGCTCCACTAACCAAGCTCAGTGTACAGTAAGAATAGTCTGTGTATCTTACACATGGTAATACTGTCACAGTGTAAACACAGCTCCAGTAAGATGCACAGTGCACAGTAAGAACAGTCTGTGATATAATATCACCATGGATGAGATGCAATGTGCACACAGCACCAATAACATGCTCAGTGTACAGTAAGAATAGTCTGTGCATTGTATCCATGGTAATATTGTAATAATGTGAACACAGCTCCGCTAACAAGCTACGTGTACAGTTAGAACAGTCTGTGTATCTTACACATGGTAATATTGTAACAGTGTGCACACAGCACCAATAACATAGTCAGTGTACAGTAAGAACTGTCTGTGCATCATATCCATGCTAATATTGTAATAACGTTGACACAGCTCCACTATCAAGCTCAGTGTACAGTAAGAAGAGTCTGTGTATCTTACACATGGTAATACTGTAACAGTGTAAACACAGCTCCAGTTAGATGCTCAGTGCACAGTAAGAACAGTCTGTGATATAATATTACCATGGATAAGATGCAATGTGCACACAGCACCAATAACATGCTCAGTGTACAGTAAGAACAATCTGTGCAATGTATCCATGGTAACACAAGCCACCAATAACAAGCTCAGTGAACAGTAAGAACAGTCTGTGCATCTTATCTAAGGTAATGTTGTAATAATGTGCACACAGCTCCAGTGACAAGCTCAGTGCATAGTAAGAACAGTCTGTGCATTGTATCCATGGTAATAGTGTAATAATGTGCACACAGCTCCAGTGAAAAGCTCAGTGCACAGTAAGAACAGTCTGTGCATCATATCCATGGTAGTACTGTAATAATGTGCACACAGCTCCAGTGAAAAGCTTGTTGCACAGTAAGAACAGTCTCTGCATCATATCCATGGTAATACTGTAATAATGTGCACACATCATCATTGACATGCTCAGTGCATATTAACAGTCTGTGCATTGTATCCATGGTAATAGTGTAATAATGTGCACACAGCTCCAGTGACAAGCTCAGTGCATAGTAAGAACAGTTTGTGCATTGTATCCATGGTAATACTATAATAATGTGCACACAGCTCCAGTGAAAAGCTTGTTGCACAGTAAGAACAGTCTCTGCATCATATCCATGGTAATACTGTAATAATGTGCACACATCATCATTGACATGCTCAGTGCATATTAACAGTCTGCGTATCTTATACATGGTAATACTGTAACAATGTGCACACAGCTCCAGTGACAAGCTCAGTTCAAAAGTAGAAGTAGCTGATACTGATATAATGTTCACAGAGCAGTAATGACATGTAGAGTGCACGTCAGAAGCAACCTGTACATATTATCCCTGACAATATATACCCAGTGTACAGTCAGTGTAATCTGTGCAACCTTATCTATGTTAATGAAGTTTACAATAAAAGCACATCACAGCTGGAATTCAATTCATACAGCCAGCCACACTGTGTATGCATTTACCTTTCTTTCTTCAATGTCCATGTTTAGTTGCTCCCCTTTATATAGATGCATACAAACCGTCTGTGTTTTTTTTTTTTTTTATGTATGAGTGATGCCATGATCCAACATATACAACACCCCCACCTCCTGTTCTTTATATAGGATGTATCATCTACTCATTCCATAGTTTTTAATTAATTTTTTTCTGGACTTCCTGACGTTAACCAACCTCATTGTGATCTAGCAGGGTATTAATTTCTCATAGTCAACAACCATTCCTAGCCCTTTCATTCCCTATGAGTTGAGATAAGTGCTCAGAAATTGTCATTTGGGTAGCCATTAGGCATTTTCTGCTTATGGTCATAACCCTTCCCCTGGTGGCTGATGTTAGCACCTGCATCACCTCATAAAACCCCAATATGCCCTCCTCTAACACATGCATGCTTTCACACACATGAGCTGCAGAGGGCTATCATAAACAGCTTGGCTAGGCCAATGTAACATCCCTATTCTGTAACTGTTATCATTGCCCGCAAACCTCCATGTGCACAAGGCAACTGGCTGACCAGAACCATCACTCCTTCCCCTAGCATGGCCAAGTTGGTACAATCTTTCCTACTCTCCCCCTCCGAGGTGACCACTAACTGATCTCGGGTCATCTGCTGCACAATTCACTCCATAGCTTTCAAAATACCTCCAAAAGTTTAAATTTCAACAAACTGCCAAACACTAGATATTAATTATCCCATCCCACCCCCAGTAACTGTAATTATTCAATAGTTTTACAGGGTACATAGGATGGCATGCTGTGTGTGTTCAACCAAAGAACATAAGCTATCAATGCAGTCTCTGGTGTAAATAAAAAAATACCATAAGCCAAAAAGATACCAATGAATCACAGTCAGGAGTGGACAGGAGCAAAAAAAAATCAAAAGAATAAATTCTGATTAAAAAACAGAAAGATAAAAGCACTGAATAAACATTTTGATTTGTGTTGAGATTCCAGTGAATTATTTTGTTTAAGCCTGGTCCTGACTGTGGTTTACTACTGCCTTTTTGCTTTATGCTTTTTTCATCCTTCAAGTCTTGACTCGCAGTCTTCATCTGACAGCACTCTGTGCATAAAAGCAATGTATGTCACACTGATCATACACAATGTACAGTACAGTTATTCAAGCTGGTCACATGTCCTGGAATATAACAGTGGGATTCTGTTTAAGAATCATGACCATAACAACAGCTTTTCCCAGGATCCTTATTATTTATTTTGTAACCATTGCAAGCCTTATATATGATTCCCTTTGCCTTTTGTGTATAAAAAGTGCTATAAAACAAACTGGCACTATGCCACAGGCATAATGCAAAGTAAATCGTTGCTTAGGAGTCCTATTAGAGAAGTTGTAATAAAAAGAGCAAGAAAAAATTCTCTTAGTGGAGGAATAAGAATTATGTGTTATGTAAAATAAATGTTGAAAAAATGTTAACCAAACATTTTCATAGTTGTGTTTTCTTACTTGTAATTATATTTGTTCACAAAGTAAACAATAACTTTGCTAATTTCTGTGGTGAGCAATGTTTATTCAGTACTTTGTGGTTTAGACCACAGCCAGTAAATTGTATATAAGTACTATGTTTCTTCTTAAAAATAAGCATGCAGCTGCCAAATGTGGCCTTAGTCTTTCCATCTAACAATATTATATGCTCTTTCCCCACCCTAACATTACCCAACCAAACTGATTTTCTCTGTATTTCTGATAAGGTTCAGTGCTAACATTTCTCTACACAGTCAGACTTTAAGTAAAAAGAAATCATAAAAAAATGAAAAGCAGATGGACAATGGACGAAACATATGGTTTCTTAAACTGTCGCCTTACAGAGAATGACATTTTTCTTAGAAAGTATCATCTTTCTTTTTATTTCATACACATTTAAACACCAGCAAAAACCCAAGATCAAAATGAATGCAGGGTTCTGTGGTTTTAAGACTTAAAAATCACATTTGCTTAAGTCTACCTACCAGCAGTCACATTTCCTTTCATTACTGTACTGCATGTTTTTTTATTCTTAATACTAGTGTCCCAGAGAATATGTCCTCCAGCTAGGTGTTTCACAAAATTTTGTGCAATTAAGCCTCCATTCTTATTATTATTATAACATTATTCTCCAGGATGTCTGCACACCATGCAAAAGGCATGGATTGTATGTGGTCAGCTTTATCAGCATTTACTTCAGTCAAAGGATACTTGCCTATGTGACACACATTTGGAACTCTGACTCAGACTGGCTGTGCCCAGTCATTAAAAGCACTGCACAAATATTACATCTCCATTTCTCTGAAACTAGTTTCCAGTTTGTCTGAGGCAGATTTTAAACATAGTATCATACCTCTCAACTGTATAAATTTTCACAGAATATCTAGATTTTTGCCTCATAGTTTTGTCCTGTTTTCATAAAATTGTGGTTTTCTGGCAAGTCAATGCCAAATCACTGAGGACTGAAGTCAGAAAATAATGACAGATGTTTGAGATTCAGGCTTCATACCCTTCAGAAAATTCATGCTAATGCAAAACCTGTAGTCTGTCAACTTTTTAAGTTTGTAAGGGCACTATTTAAAAACTGTCCCTATTTTTGGGCCTTTGTTCTCCCATATTTACAGCTTTGTCCAGATTTCTTGCTCTAAGAGGTTGAGAGCTATGATAAATATGCATCATTTAATATTAAGACAGGCATACTGCATTTCTGAATGTTGCTACCGTAAGAAAACATTTTACACGTTCTATGACTTTAAATGCAACATATTTCTCATATGCTTTCTTTCTCTTTCAAATATCAAACTGAATCACAGTATTATAATAACAGCAACACATCCAATAATTGCAAGCAGTAGTTTTCAGTCCTCAGAGTTATCTAGCTTTCTAAATAATCTTCTAAACTTTAAATATTTTGGAAAGTCTGGAGTCTGCTACTTTGACACTGAAGTACTATGAACTGCTTCAGACAACTGACCAGGTGTCAGGATTGAACCCCATAACCCTGGAGTTGGAGACTGAAACCTTGACCATTCATCCACTCAGTAATCTAGTTTAAGGATTGCATGGTGAGATGTTCTGAAATGAGATGATCACTGCTCTCCTTATCACCTGCTGCTGCTTATAAAGCCTTTTGAGACATTTCTTTGGTATCTCTTGAGACACCTCTCTGAAAACTTCTGTGCTAGAGGTATCACCATTTCACATGTTCATTTGCAAATACTAGGCTATCAGTCTTCAGACTATTACAAGCCTAGTAAATAAACTGAGATCAGAATCAAACCCTGTACCTTGTATTTCAGAGGCAAACACTTTTACCAATATGAAAACCATGCCAGTTTGGTTTGGGTGGGACTCAGACAATCTTTGAAAGCCTTTTACTATTTTATTAGATGACCAAAATGCTATTCATTGTGCCACAGAGCTACTAGAAAAAATGCATTGAAGCTTCCCTGACCAAGAATCAAACCCAAACCATAGCAGTGAGAGTGCTGAGTCCTAAAAACTAGACCATCAACTTAGTCATTCTGATAAATCTTTATTTTCAGCGAATTTCCCTAGTATTTTCTCATAGTGTGAAAACATATGATCCAAGCTGCTCGCACTGTTTCACAACCAGACCTTAATGTTGCTTTGCAGTGGAGGCTTATTATATTTTCACTCTGTCCTCTTCTTTCAAGATTTGATCATTGCAGCATTTTAACTAGGCTTGCTTTGTTTATTTCTTTCCCAAATTGAACGCAGTTTTTCAGGCTGAAATAATAAAGCAGACATATAAAATCAGTTCTTTAACTTTTCTTACTTTAATAGTGAAGCTGACAAAATATTGAGACTTACTATGGAATACTCCTATATTCCTGCAGTGCTAACTGCATGTCTAAGTAACATGCATGGTTAATGCTATGAGCTGTCTTCATGACTTTTTTTTACAGTTTGTCCTCATGACTTGCTCATTTGCTTGTGGGAATTTAAAATTAGAGGCTGCATACTGTAATTCCCATTGCTCTGCACATCTGTTGAATTCCATACTTGCATACTGTGAACTACCTTATCTTACTACCACATGCATATCTTAGGGTGCTAATCATACAAGAGCTTACAGTGTTAACAAAATGACCACAAGCAATGCTGAATAACAATATACACAAATCAACAACAAACATTCCAAATTTGTAAAAAATATGTTGCTACTTTCCTCCATTATTCTATGATCTTCTGGAGCCAAATGAAGGTTCATCTCTTATCTTGGATTATTTTTAAAATACGCTCAAAGATTTTGCTCTATGTGCACCTATGTTCCTGTCCATTATAACATACCACAAGCTCTTTGTCCTTTACATTTCCTAAGTCTGACTTGTATTTGTCTGATACGTCTTTCTTTATCTGATATCTGCTTTAAACAAGGAGCTGATCTTTTGTTTAAATGAAGAATACTGTATTTTTTCATCACAAAAGATTTCAGTGCTAATTAGTCTTTCAATGCCACATTCTTATGAATTCTCACAAAAAAAATGCTCTCATAGTCTGAAAAATATTCTTAATAAAATATTATAAATTAGCTAATCAAGTTTACAAAATGTAACTTTATTAACGGTCTGCAAGATGTATCATTTTAGCTAGCCAAAACTCAAGTTAATTGATGTCATTCATTATATAATTATTGTTGTCATGTTCAGTACTCACAAGATACGGGTTCCTTGTACATATATTCCTAACAAACTTTCTTTCTTTTAAGTTTGCTTACTTCAATTAAAATTGAGAAGACAAATCACTTTAGTTAACACTGTCTAATTAATTGTCATATTTACTTGTATAAAGCAAATTAAACATATAGTATCATACTATCTTTGTCCTGGTTGGAGCTTTTCTCACCAAACAAGCCTCAAACCGGTGGCTACCTCAGTAATTAAAACATAAATTAATAAACATTTTCTCACTGCCAACTCACTGTCCATGCATTATGAAATTATAAACGATTCTTTTCAGTCATAGACAACTGCTGAATTTTTCAATTTATTTGCATTTCCTCACCAAGCAAAGCCTCTTGCTGCTGTGGTAAATATGACTGACCAGGAGGCATACATGCTGTATGCATCAGTTTTCCTGGCTTACCCTTCTTTACTAATTCACACTTCCAAAGTCTCAACAATTTTCACTTCAGTATTGGTAGCGCAACAACTTCATTCAGTACTCTTTACCTCTGTTCCCATAAATATGTTCTAGAAACATTTGTCAAGCATATACTATGATTAAGTGCCTTCACTCAATCTGAGCATACTTTTTAGTCATTCCACAAAACCTCTTGAATCATAAACAATGGGATGGACTTGCTGCTGAAACACAGCATGCACCACTTCCTTTCTGACTAGCATCTATTTGTAATGTGACCATCAAAAACCTTCAATGTGGATATAGTATTTACTAAACATTTACGAAATTATAAACTTCTTATTCCACATCATGCTCCAATAATTTTCTAAGTGGGAATATATTTTTGAATTGCCAGATAACTTTATTGGTGTAGTAATTTAACAAACAGAATGCTGTACACCTGACTGGGTCAGCCTTTAGAAAAGGTATTACTAAGTGAGGTCCCATCTGTTTGAGTTGGTGGTGACTAAAATGGGTGTATAAGATTCCATGGCATCTATCAAAAAGAGCAGGGGAAATTCTCCTATGCCTTGGCCAAATTTCTCCTTGTAGTAAAAATATCACCTTGGGTTTCCCTGCAAAGAGGCCAGTAGCCTAGTTGGTTAAACCCAGTCAACAAATGATAAATAAATAAAAAAAAATCTAGTTTATTCAGAGCCAAATAATAAACACAGTGTTACCAGCTAACAAAACAAGGAGACCAAGGATTGTAGCCAAAGAACATAGCTCATACAATGATGGATCTATTTACTACCATAAGTTCTTTCCTTTACACCATAACTATTGTGGGTTGCAGGAAGCAAGTACACATATATATATATACGCACAAACACCAAACACACGTGGCATCATTAATTACACATACTACTCACTGATACTATGTCACAACTGCACAACATACGGCAATTTAATAAACAAAAAAAAAACAAAACTTGGCTCAAAACACCACACTTTACAATGTATCTCTGGTAACAAATGGACATTTCAGATATAGTCAGTGTGGTAATTTGAGGCAGCAAAGTTTTTTTTATTCATTTATTTATTCATTGGACTGTTTTTGCCTGGCTCTTTACTAAATCCACATACTCTTGTTTGGCTTATTGATAATACAACTTAACCCTCACATAAGACTGCAAAACACTGACACATAACACATGCGCGCACACACACACACACACACACACACACACACACACACACACACACACCCACCTAACTTTACCAAAGCACATTATTATCTTTCTAGCACTTCCCACTAAAAATTAGGGTAGCCTTCACTCTTCCAAGTTCAGAATTGCTGGTGAAGGCTTATTGTGCCTGTTATTCTAAGTGTCCTTGTTCTGGTCTGTGGTCTGCACTTTTGTGGCATTACTGTCTAGACAGCTTTTTTTTGAGCATCTAGTTTGCTCAGAGGTGAGCATTGCTGATTAAATTCCTTGTCTAATTGACTTGTTCAATATTTAAATTTTCCTCACTCCTCCCTAGTAGATCAGTGGCTAGGGATATGCACTTCCTGACTCTCTCTGTGACCAGTTTGGTTGAGATGGGAATTCTGAGGCAATGTAGCAACTGCCTCATGTACACTGGCCACCCACTTATTCTGAATAAAACAGATAGTGTATGCGAATAATGTAAGTACACTTTAACGTTGGAGCCAAAACTCTCTCATACAACCAAAACTAATCATATAGAGATTGTCAGTGACACTTGCATCACGCCTACTGCACAGGATACAGACCCTACACATAAAACTACTTATACTGAGACACTTACAGGTAACCAATATAAGACACCAAGACTGCCTGCACAGTACACTCAAAGAAAGAGACCTCAGCCATCATGTAAACACTCCAGTGAAATGCCACAAGGAGCTACACACAGTAGCACTGTATCCAGTGCCTCCACTGCTAAACCCTTAAGGCATACCAACACACAGCCAAATTTCCTGGTCATTGGTGATTCTATACTGAGGCACACTGATGTCGCCCTCACCAGACTGACTAAGGAGAGAGTCATGGTTAGCTGCCTTTCTGAGGCTAGGATCAATCAAATCACATAGGCACTCTGGTCACTGAAGTACAGGTACCAGTATGACTCTGTCATAGTCCATGTGGGTGTTAAAGACCTGAGACATACCTCCCTTCCCTATATGTAGAGAGACATGCTCAAGCTCACTGATTATTTCCCTCAGGTAGGTAAGAGCCTAGCACTGAGCAGCATGCTGCCTTCTTTAAGGATGATTCCACATACCAACAGAAAATGATTGATTTTTAAAAATTGAATTAGCTTCTGGTGTCAATCTAGGGGAGTACAATATTTTACGGCCTGGGAGGGTATGCTTGATAGACTACGCTGCTTTGCCAGGGATAGTTTGTACTTATCCCCTCCAGGCTTTCTGATGATGGCAAAGACTTAACAATATGAAGGAGTATCTGAAGGTGGCAATGCTCAATGTTAGAAGTTTTAACAAGAAGCTCCACTCCCTGCAAGCCTCCTTCTCCCTGGAGAGTGTAGATATCTGTGTAGTAATGGCTGCATGATTTAAAGTCACTGAGACTACCCCAGCAATGCAAGGTTATAATGCCTTTCACACCTTTAGACCAGCTAGTGCACATGAGTGATCTAAAGGTGGAGGAGTGTCAGTCTATATTAAGATTAATCTTACATCCACTCTAGTTAAAGTATATGATCTACTGAAACTCATACATTTGCAGTTCACCATAAATAGGGTTTTGTACCATATCCTTGGAACATATACATCTCCCTCCATGTCCCAGGAAACCCATACTACCTATCTTAATGTACTAGAGTCCCTCACCATTCAACCCAATATGATATTCATGGGGGGATCTCAACTACCCCTCTATAGACTGGGAATCCTACACCACTTCTAATGTGTAAGCCCAGCCATTCCTAAACATTGCTAATATCAGAATTCTGGAACAGTTGGTCCATTCTCCTACCAGAGGTATAAACATCCTTGAGCTTGTACTTGCAAACATGGGCAACCAATGCTCCTCACCCAATGTAATATCTTTGCTCTTCAGATCTGAGCATAAGGAAGTAAGTATTACTTGAAATAAAACTTAAATCTAAGGATCCAGTGAAACCAGAAACCTTTAGGAACTATTCCAAGGCTAACCTCTCTCTCCCAAGCAATACCTTGGCTAATTCCAAGCACCCACAAATCCAGTAAGCACCAAAGAATACACTGAGCTATTTACAAAATCTCTCTACAGCCATATTGACAGCTGTATAGAGAGAGTTGTGCCAACTCATAGTAGGAATAAAACAAACTCAAAAGACAAGCCACGCTGGTGGATTCACAATATCCGTTGTTTATTCAACAAAATAAAAAAAATCTTGGCCAAGCATAGGAGGAACAAAGCCATTCATATTAAAAGCCCTGGACCAATCTAAACAGGCAGCTAAGAGGGTTAATCAATACTTTAAAGGCTAAATTTGAAGAAAAACAGCTTCTCAGGCAAAGGACACCACAAAGCTTTTACAGCTATGTCCATAACCTCAGAGGAAATACACAAAAATGAGCAAACATTTTGTAAATGGCATCATACCTCTCAACCTGGAAACATCAAAAATCTGGACAAAGGCCAATGCAAAGTAGGTACAACTGGTCAAAAATACAGACACTGATTAGTATACATCCGCATACATAATTTTATAACCCCACCCGCTCTGATGGAATTGTGGGATACCAACATTCAACCATGATTTGAAGTACAGACAAAATCTAAAACAACAAATGTCCTTCAGGAAAAGTAAGTTAACACAAAACTTGCTATTCTAACAACATTCTAAGTTTATAAGAACAATATTTAAAATATATCTCTATTTTTCAGTTTTTTATCCCAGTGTCAAAAGTAGAAAAGTGAGATTATTCTTCAATTCCCTGCTCTGCACAGATAAACCGTAATGTCATAAAAATCCTGCTGTATTACATGAATCACATAGTTTAAGAACTTCTAGAGAAGGTACCTCAGGAATGAGCAGACTTTCCCTTTCTCATATTGTCCTGTCATGCAGGAATAAAGGCAGAGAATACCACAGCATTAGAGAAAGTAGACAGGAAGTACTATAATTTCTTGTAACCTTATTTTAGGTGGAGTAAACTACTCCTTTGTTTCTTTGTTGTCTATATACTCTTCATAGTAGCCAAAACAAAATACAGACACATGTGCTATGACAAAATGGAGAGCACTGCAGCACACCTTCAAAACAGATATTGGCAATGTCACCACAGACCCAAAATGAAAATGTATCTGTACTGACAATACACACTTGTTTTCTATTTCAGTTAAACACAATTTGGCAAACACAATAAGGCAAAATAGCATACCCAGCACACTAGTCATAGGTGATTCTATAGTCAGGCACACTGATGTCCTACTCACCAGGCTAAACAAGGAGAAGGTTACTGTCAGCTGCCTGTAGGGTGCTAGGATCTGCCACATAACCCACGCACTCAGGTCAATCCACAATAAGTACAAATATGACTCTGTCATTGTCCATGTTGGTGTGAATGATCTGAAATGTACCTCTCTGGACTACATGAAAAGAGACATGGAAGAGCTCTCCGATCTTGTAGCCCAGGCAGGTATGACCTTAGCCCTGAGTAGCATCCTGCCATCACTCATAATGATATCGTAGTACAAGGACAAAATGATTGACTTCAACAAATGGCTGAGCTTCTGGTGTCACTCTATGGGGATCCAGAATCTGTCTGCCTGACAGACCACAATGCTTTGTCAGAGATGGCCTGCACTTGTCACCCCTGGGATTCCGGATATTGGCTAAGGCTCTTGCTGCCCCTATAGTGCCTTTTTTAGGTAAGGTTCAAATGACAAATTCACCACCATAACAGGAACAGGCAAGCGAAAACTGAGGGTAATGCTACTCAATGATAGAAGTCTAAACCTCAAAATGCACTCCCTCGAGTCACTCCTTAAAATGAAGAACATCGATATCTGTGCAGTGACTGAGACCTGGTTCTAGGCTCCAGAGAGCATCCCTGCATTACCAGGCTATAACTCATACCACACATTTCAGCCACCTAACCTGGACAGGAATACCAAAGGCAGAGGTGTGCCCATATTCATTAAGGATATCCACACCTCCAGGCTAGCTGCTCCGCATAATGCATCCGAGGTTATCCAAATGAACTAACTCTGGGCAAAACTGCAATCCAAATTGTAGCTTGGCTTGCTACAGATCCCCCATCATGCCCCAGTATTCCCACTCCTCTTTTCTTGATATTCTGGAAAATATGAGGGTTCAACCAAACACCCTAATAATGGGCGATTTCAACTACTACTCCACCATTAACTGGGAAAACTACTCATGTACCAACTCCTTCGCTCAACGCTTTCTGGAATTTATAAATTCCAATGACCCGGATCAACTTATCCACACCTCCACCAGGGGCAACAATATCCTAGACCTAGTCATTACCAACATGAGTGACCAGTGTTCCACACCTGAAGTCAACTCCTCGTTGGTCAGATCTGACCATAAGCTAATCACCCTAGATATCCACATCCCGCCCCCAGCCCCCACTAAGGAAATCACGGTGAAACATTTCTCCAAAGCCATCTTCATGCTTCTTAAGACAGAAGTGGTGAACTTCATGACACCCATGCAAATGGAAAATACAGTTATGACTGCTGAATCCTACACAGATGCACTCTATAAGCACTTACACGAGTGCATGGATCATGCTATCCCAAACAGAACCAAGATGCGATCCTCCAAAAAAAGGAAGCCAATCTGGTGGTCCCCTGCCATAAATAAACTCAACAACAGAAGGAAGAAACTGTTGCAAAAGAGAGTAAAATCCCATGAGTGGAGGAGTTCCCTTGTCAGCCTCAGTAAGAAGCTGAGATCCCTTATAAGATCCTCCACAGCTAGCTATGAAAACAAAATCACCACTGATTCTAGAGACAACCATAAAGCATTCTATAGCTATGTCAAGAATCTCAAGGTCAACACCCAAATCGAGTTACAGCACAACTGCATGAAAATTACAGAACCAACTGATATTGCCAACAACCTGGCAGATAGGTTCAGTGCTAACTTTACCCCTGTCTCACCCCCTAAATGGCCCATATCTATACAGGAAGAATGCAGAGTCCTTGTAATCACAACTACATAGGTAAAAGCTGCACTCTCTAAAGCCAAAAATACAGCATCCATGGGAACGGACAACATCCCAGGCTGCATTTTACATAAACGTCAGAATGAACTGGCTCCCCACCTAAGCACCATGTTCAGTCATAGTCCCACATCAGGCTTTGTGCCCACTGAATGGTGCACAGCAACAGTTATCCCACTCCAGAAAGGGGGAGCCACCACTGATTTCAGGAACTATCGCCCTATAACCTGACGAGCCTGGTCTGTAAGGCCATGGAACATATCATCATGGAACTCATAAACAAAGACATTGGTAACCTCCAATCTCTGGAACCCACCCAGTTCGGGTTTGTGAAAGGCAGATCATGCCTCCTGTACCTGATCAACTTCTTGGTGTCAGTCAACAAAGCTGTAGACGAGGGTAAGGTGGTTCACACAGCCTATCTTGACCTCTCCAAGGCTTTTGACACCACCCCTCATTCTGGAATTATATCTAAACAAAGTAAACTAGGTATAAATCCCTATGTCACAAGATGGGTTGCCAATTGACTCACTGACAGAACCCACACTGTAAAAGTTGCAGACTCCAAATCTGACTTCAAACGAGTGACAAGTGGAGTACCACAGGGTTCATTCCTGGTACCTCTCCTGTTTGGTATCTACTTCTCTGAAGTACAGGTTAGCACAGAAGGCCTTTGACTAATGAAGTTCACAGATGACTGCAAATTAGAAGCCATAGTTGAGTCCCCAAATGATGTTGACATCCTACAGAAGGGCCTCACTGAGGCAGATGCCTGGTGTCAGAGCTATGGCCTCAAGCTCAATGCCAAAAAGTGTACTGTCATCCCCTTTGGTAAAAACTCTGTACCCATAAACTACCACATAGACATCAGTCTACTTAACACTGAATGTGTGATAAGAGACCTGGGGACCTAGGTGGACAGTAGTCTCTCCTTTGATAATCACATCGCCACAGTAGTCAGGTAATCCTTCTATGTGGCACACCTCATCACAACATATTCCCTCAGTCATATTTTAAACAATCAACATAGTTCACCCGAGCTGAAGTTAATTAAAATATGTGCTAACTGCTAAATGGAGACTAACCAGTGACAGGAATGTGCTAACAGAGCATGCTATCTCCACCAGTACTATATACAATTAACCATAATAAGCCAAAGCACAGAATTTTCTCACATAGCTTTTATCAGAAACCCTTTATTAACTTTAATCAGAAAACACACTGTCAAATGGAAATGGCAAACCATTGTGCCTTGCTTTCAACATTTCAAGCCTAAGTCTAACATCAAGCTCAATTTTTACAGCAATTCACTCATTTAAGATTAGTGGTAGTCCTGTTAAAGACAAGAACAAAAAATAAAATAAAATAAAATAAAAAAATAACAACTGCACATACTTGTTCCCAAAAAGCAATCAGCATGCAAACTTGCTAAAACAGCTTGCTGAAGAAGATCCATCTTCCATATCTGCTTCCAGTAAGACTGGCAAGGAGACAGAGAGAAACACAGAAGAAGTCAAGCTCCTGGGACTGGTTTGTAAGAACTTCTGCAGGTGCTTGTCTTCCTGCTGTCCAAACTATTGGCCCAGAAGTGGTATTGGTGACTGTTGTGTGGGTCGGGGCAGATGAAGCCCCATGGGCTGGAGGTGGTTAAAGGAAGAGGCAGTTTTGGAGGTGATGAAGGAGATAGAGTAAGGAGTGGGAGCTGCTTTTTGCCCTGATGGACGGGTTGGATGTCCTTGTTGAGGTGACAGCTTGTCTCTAACAGTCAGAGGGGAGACCATGGCTTGTCCACAGATGTTGCTGTTGTCTGCTACCATTGCCCAGCAGCCCCATTTCATCTCAACCACAGCTGCCATCAGACTCTAGTAGATCTGCAGAAGATTCGTGATTCCAGTTCAGACATATTCTGAACTCTTAACTTTATTTTATTTTATTTTTTTTTTCTCCCCCCCCCCCCCCTGCCAAGTCCAAAAGCTATGTGCTGATGGTGATATGTGATGATGTCAGCCATTACTTAAAAGTGAAAAAAAAAATCAGGAATTAAAGGGGCCACTTGGAAATTCATGGTACCCCATTATTTTGCCCTCAAAAGTTGAAAGGTATGAATGGCATCACCCAGATTGAACAGGAGGCCATTGACGAAAGGTTAATATTGGTGGCCCAAGATAGTAGACTATATATTGCTTTACAAAATCCATTGAGCATGACATTTGATTACAAAGATTATAATTATATAATAGAAGAAAAAAAAAAAAACAACACAACCCACAAAGCATCATAGAAAAAAATGAAGTTTATATCACATGGGATCACCCATTGCCAACAGTTCACAAAATAGATGCAATAAAACCAGACATAGTAGTCCATGAAAAGAAGACATAAGTAGCAATGTTTATAAATAATATGAAATATTGTTTTTCTGGGCCACTTGATGAATCTTTTTTCAACTGGGTCAGTCAGGTTTTTTTTTGTGAATGGAAGGAGGACAAGATAGTTCCCTGCACCTGCACAAAGGAGGTCCAACCACTGATACAGGTAACTACAGGCTCATAAGTTTTACCAGCCTCATATGTAAGGCCATGGAAAGAATCATCATAGACATGAGAAATGAGAACATAGGTAATCTGCAAATTCTGGACCTTCACAATTCACACTGGATGAAGGTAAGAAAGGCTTTTGATACAATACACTACTCAGTCATTATAGAAAAGCTCAATGATTTAGGTATAAACCCTTTTATCACCCACTGGATAGCCAACTTTCTCACTCTTAGGACCCAGGAAGTCAAAATGGGTGAGGCCACCTCCAACAAGTGGCAAGTCACTAGCTGAGTCCTCCAGGGCATGGTACTTGGCATCCATTTCTCTGAAATGGAAGCAAATGCTGAGGGTTTATGGCTGATTAAGTTTGCAGATGATTGCAAGCTGGGAGTTATCATCAACTCCCCTGCAGACACTAGCATTCTTCAAGAAGGTCTATCCCTGACTAACAAATGGTGCCAAAACCATGGTCTTAAACTCAATGCTAAGAAATACAAAATTGCACCCTTTGAGATGTCAACCATCCCAGCTAATTACCATGTTGATAATATACCCCTAAGAGTCAACCCCGTGGTCAGGGATCTGGATACATATGTAGACAGAAGCCTTACCTTCAACTATGATGTGGCCACAGTGCTGAACAAATCCTTTTATGTTGCACAACTTATATGTAAGGGCATGAAATCTAGGTCCAAAAAGGTCATTATCCCACTGTACTCCACCATTATGAGACCAGTCATAGAGTACAATGCTCCCTTTGGTATGTATCTGGCCAGGCATATGCAGCCACTAGTGCGACCTCAAAGGTTTCTTATGCCTTGCATTCTGGCATAACAAACCTGCTTTATGCAGAGCTCCTTAAAGCCCTATTCCTCTACTCAGTCTCCTATAGATTGCTGAGGGGTGGTCTATGCCTTGTTTAGAAGGCATCCACAAAACACACACCTATGAATGTCCTACATATTCCCTGCATTGTTATCGTCAATGAAGTCCAAGTTGATTATAATAATGTTTGGCAATCTGTGCAATCGATTAAAAATGCGTCATGCAGCAGATGCAGTCAATAAAGTGCATGGAACTCTGTGTGGTCATGTGGGTTTCCTTTGTGTGCTCTGGTTTCCTTCCACATTCTAGAGACATATAGTGGGTGGACTGAACTCTCTAAATTGGCTGTAGGTGTGAGTGTGTGTGCGTGTGAGTGAGTGGTACAGATGAACTACAGCGACAGAGCTAGCCCCTTGGCAGTGTAAACCTTCGCTCAAGATGATTGTCACTGTTGAAGTGACACTCTAACCACACATGCAAAATGGGAAAAAAGGGTTGAGGATGGATGGAGGATATATATTACTTTCTCATTTTAGAGTATACAAAGAAAGCAAACTAGCAAAAGGTCTTACACAGCTTCAGAAGTATATCTGAGTTGCGCTGTTAGTTTTGGCTTAGTGTTAATATTGGTTTAGATGTGTCCTGTTCATTTTGACTTAGATGGACTTCTGTGGTTCTTTTTCAAAAGAGGCCATTTGCAGTTATGTATAATGGTCAGTTTAAGATAGGCATGTGAATGCTTATATAACAGGAAGAAAATAAGTCGTCCAGTGTTATGTGAATTAAAATTTATATACACACTTCCTAGTACTCAGCAGTCCATAATCTGATGATTGATCAATGGCCAGGTAGTTCATACAGTGTGTATGCATGCTCATGGTTCTACTAATAGACATCAATTTAAAAACATCTGTAATACCTTTGTACATTCCATGAGCCTCAATAACTAGAAATTATTATAGATGCACTACCATTTGAAAGCAATTCACATCTGTTTATGATTCATAAAAGCCATGGGGTCTGAAATCAATGTCAGCAGTTTACAAACCATGAACTGTGAAACTCGCCAAATTATACATTTTTACATAATGTTTGTCTGTTGCCTGAACTAAAGTCTATGATAATGCAGATAATGTCAGCTGCTGAATATGTAGTTAATATTAGCTCTGGCAGCAACATGACTTGCAACAAAACTGGTCCAGCACTGACACATTATTAAAAGAGCATGCTGGGAAAACTGTATTGTACCTCATTAGTACAGTGTTGTTTCTGCTTTTTATTCTAATTTAGCTACTGTTTTGCTATTAAAATAGAAAGTTGTACCTTTAAAAATCTACTATAAGGGACACAGGAGATAAAATGATGACGTTATATGTTTAAGCTAGAGACATCTTCTAGTATCTGTAAAATATCTTCTAGCCTGCAAGATATGTATAGATAAGTCCTGCAAGATCTGTACCTGATGTTCAAATGTCATATTTACATTTTTCCAATACTCAATGCAGTTTTTGTTAAGATCCAGGCTGAAAGCACCTCACTTCCAGCAGTTTGAAAGGACTGTGCTAACAGGCTTCTCAACTCAGTGAAATGCTCCTTCACTCAAAAGTTTGAAAAGACCATTGTTCTCAATGACTCACTAACTGAAATGCACTTGAACATCTGTGAGAAGTACATATGCATGGATAATCAAATGTCCACTCACTCAGGTGCATGAGACTCAAATTGACAAGAAGTGCGCATATGTGGGTGCTCCATCACTCAAATGCACAAATAGCTAACATATGTGGGTAATCAGTAGACCGGAGAGGTCATTTTATTTATAGCCATGGACAGATTGATCTATAACTGTTTACCTCACTGGGGTTCTTATGCTCTTTTAACAAACTGATTATGTGTTACAAAAAAAAATGGGTAAACCCCCTAAATGTAAACTTGAAACCATAAAAAGGCGGCAGGCTGAACTGTCATCCTACACACAAATGGAGGAACCAAAACATAAAGTCACAGCATGAATTGCTTTATTAAAACAGATAGATTTAACACTTTTGTCCCTAAAAAAAAGGACAAAAGTATCAGATCTATAAGTTTTAATATAGCAATTCATGCTGTGACTTTATGTTTTCATTCCTCCATTTGTGTGTAGCATGACAGTTCAGTCTGCTACCTTTTTTATGGTTTTAAATTGATTGTGTGCATTGTACTCATCTGCATAGGCAAGGCACCCTTTATCTTACATTCATTATATAAAACCAGTAATAGCAGACAAATGTTAAACCTAACACTCTAAGAATTTCTGGCATCCATTTTGTCCTAGGGCCTTGCCAGACCTAATAGCTTAAATTGCGTAAGTAATCACCTCCAGTGTTAAATGCCCACTAAGCAGTTGCTGCTGCTGAGCTGTCAACATTGGCCACTTAAAAGTTGAAATGTTCCAAATCCCCAGGAAGAAACTCCAGTGGCTTACTAGTTTGAAAACACTTAGCCATAACTTGATTTATCTGTGGTGGTGAATGCAGAAATAGACACCTCTTCAGCTCTTAGTCAGTATTACCCAAGACTGCTTTCATTCCTTTAGTCTCTGAGCCAGAAGCTTGGGTAACTGTATCTGCTATGTCCAATATCAGAACCTTACTGTCTCCAGTTTCTGACTTAACTCCAAAAACTGCAGCACTCTAACATCTCTCTTGACTGTGTTCATTTCCTGGACCAATGAGATAGGCTTGCCACCTTTGTTCATATATTGTCTGGCTAATACCTGTGCTTTTCTTTCACACTGCTTAAGTATCTCTTGATACTTAACTCTCTTTTGGGTCCCCAAACAATGCGCATATCTTAGCACATGCTTCTTAAAAATTTCCCATTGGCTAGCCTTCTACAGGTTAGTCTCTGGCTTTACCTGCCAGAATCCTCTAACTCATTCCACCACTTTGGCTGAATAAACAGGGTCCTTAAGTAATAAAAGGTTCAATCTGATCCATTTGGGGATTTCTGTTGTCATCAGTATCATTACCCTATCACATTTCCATGATCCAATAAGACATCTTAGGTTATTTCACCTTAATATATCCCATCCAGAAGTGTATTTGCAAGCAAGAAAAAAATCTATATTGACAGATGCATCTGTACGAGGGATAAGAAAGGTGAAACGTTAATCCTGAAGGTGGAAGGCTCACCATGAATCTTCTGTGTGGAATTCTGCAAGCTAAGAATGGATAACCTGTACATATTTTTTCAGTCTGAGATTTCCCATACAAAGCCTTTCCCTGTCAGGGTCCAATGCAACATTAAAGTCCCCTTCAATTAATACGGGAATAGAATCCCCCCACCATGGTCCTCAGTGCATTTGTAAACTCATTGAAGAGGTGTAGGATCTGTTTACTCAGGCCATAAAAAGTCCCGAATATCACTGATCCTTGTAAAGTGGCAACATACATTAGTTTCCAGTTCTCTTTCTTGTCTACCATTTACCCCAAGATTTTACATCATAACGATTGGTGTGAAAAGTAAAATAGCACCACTTTCTAAGGAGTACTTGTTGCAGGATGCTACATACCGCCCCCTCCAGTGTCTGAGTTTCTGTGTTAACTGTGCTGATTTGAGCTTTTCTCCTGAAGATATGTTACATGTATATTTAATTCATGCAATGTAGAAAACATGCAACCTTATGTCCAAAGTTAAGCCCCCTGATATTCCATAAAAGAAAGCCGGTGTGCCAAACTGACAGAACCATTCTGAGTTATAAATCTCCTTTAACCATGCACATCTGTAACTAGAACAATCAAGCTCAGAGGAAAGACTCCATGGGGGTGGGGTGGGGGGGTCACTAACATTTGAAAAGCTCCTGATACCTTGTTCTGTGTGCAAAGTGAGTAAAACACTTGTATGACTACTTCATTCAATTGAGACCCAAGCCTAAAAGATACCCTACCCTCAATCCATGTGAGTCCTCACATGAACTACAATCAGATATGGAAAGAGACAACCTAATACTAAATTACAGCAGGAAGACCCTCTATTGATCTGGTAGGAGTATCTCAATGTGGCACCAGGTAAAATGATGGAAAAACACATTCAGAACATATGATTTATTCCCATTTACTATACCCTGCATTTGTTTTCCCTCCCTTCTGCAGGGGTAAATCAAGATTGAAAATAGGTACGTTCTTCCAAAATTGGGACAGTTGAGAGGTCTGTTGTACTTCAGTATCAGTATGGGTCATACAGTAAATGAAAGCAGTGCATTTGCTTGGCCTGCTCTACACTGGTAAACTGAAAGACATAGAAACTTTACAGGCAATTACAACATTAAGTACTTATGCATTTGGAGTAGGAATGAATTTGGTATTGAAATGAATTTGTAAAAACCAGTCCCTGACAGAACCAAGTTTTTTATTTTGTACTCTGTAAACCAGAGCTTCATTTACACTGATTTATTAGTAGCAAGTGGTGTTTCTTTAAAGAGGTTAAAAAGTTATTTTTCTGCATTATAGTCACCTATAATACAAACACACACACATTACAGAACAACAGTAATTGATGTTTCACTTAGGCATTTAAGGTACTGTTTAATTTTCTGGTAAATTTCAGAGAAATTCTCTGCTGCTGGAGCTCTACTACCTAAAGGTCCAAGTGAAACAAAGTAGTGCAGCGCCACTTGTAAAGAAATCCGTGTGTGTGAGTGTGTGTGTGTGTGTGTGTGTGTGTGTGTGTGTGTGTGTGTGTGTGTGTGTGTGTCTTCAAGTGCCTACAGAAACAAAGTGTATGTATTTGTGTAAGTGTATGCATGCTTGCATGCAGCAGGAAGAGACAGACAGGTACGGTAAGGAAGAGGATGTCATAGGTCACATACGCCAAAACATACTTCTCAGATTTCTCTGGTTTGCAGGGATGTGCCAGACTATTCCACATACATTTTGTAAAACAGTAATTGTTAATGCCCTTTAATAACTTCATACATTACCGTTACAAACTTCTTGTGCTTGAAAAACTTCACATTGATACAAATCCACTTTTTCTATTAACTATAAGTGAATCCTGTAAGTACTAAAAATGTATCTGATCTTGGTTCTTTGTTTCTCATTGTTTTTCATGATGTTCTTTATTTTAGAAGCATTTTGTGTTTTTTTTTAACTGGCATATGTATCAGGGTTTAAAGTAATACATTTTAACTTCTTTATTTCAGAATGTTTGATAGGTTAAACCTCTTTTTTTTTACCAAGACCCAACACTTTTTTGGGTTGAGAGACTATACTTCTGAAAAGGGGCTACAGAGTGGATGTTGGCAGACAATTTAAAAAAGCATTGGCTTCATCCCTGTGGATTTCTATGTTAGCTGTCACTGTAGAACATAATGAAATATATGCCACAGTCTGTGTCCAAGTTTGTAATTGTATAGCAACATATTTGGAAGATTTTTTTTGCTTTGTTTCACATGGATGGTTGATGCATGCAGAATGGGTTGTTTTGACTTACCAACTTACCAGTTCTCTTTGGTAAAAATAGCTTGTCTTCCTGTACTTGTATGGGTTATTTAGGGTGGAGTTTTGGTTTAGTTATAGACTGGACAGTTTGGGAACACTGTCTCTTCTTTTAATTTTTTATTTTTCTTTCTGTCCTCTTTATGGATTTTGTAACCTGCCATGGTGAATTCATACTTACATGTGGAGTTTTAGCCTAAATGCACAGACAACAGGTAGGGTGGTTGGAGTGTAGAATCCCACTTAAATTATTTTACTTAGTTTGGATTACTTTATATTTATATTCTTATTTTCATAAATGGCAGCTACATGTCCATAAATTGAAAATATGAACATTCAAGTCCTAAACTGGAGGTATTACTAGTTTAGTCATAGCCAAACTAAGAACAAAATATTTCAATATTTATACAAATATTAGTAGAACTGTGTAGCTTAGAGAGATTCGCCTGGCATCAGCTGACTCATTAGATGATGCCAGAGAAAATTGTCACTGATACTTGGTACTAATTAATCCAGCTATTGAAAATATTTCTATCGTTATTACAGTATATAGGCATAATACTTTTGTTAAAGTATTCAATGCTGTTATAGGCAAACTGACATCTATCTAAGCTGACCTGTGCTGGTATGGTGTGTCTAGGATGTAAATATTTCAGGATATGAAAAGTTGTTTGAAAACATAAGTCTTTACACTCAGGACAATATACTGTAGCACTGATTGAAAGACTCTGAATGTTGCAAAGTTTTAATGGATAACATTGCTGTTTCTGCTTTTTAACAGCATTTACCATTTAAGATATTTATAGTGGGCCATATTACAAAAGAGTTACACTCAATATATGTGACTTACTTCGATGTAAGGATTATCTGTAAACAGGCTTACAACGGAGGACAGATTTCAAAAAACCTGCTCTCAGCCAGCTTTCACTGTAAGTGGTTACTTGAAATGAGAGCGAGTCTTTTGGAATTGGGCCTTACATTTTTCAGGAAATGCTGAACAATCTAATGCTGTTAGGTGTTTAATAGCCTTTACTGTTTAAAATACTTCTATTTATTTTTGTTTGGTTGATACTTTCTAATTAGAGTTTTCAGGAAATGATGGTGAATCTGAGGATGTGATTAGGCTATTAGAGGTGTAACATTCCATGGTTATTTTGTGTTGTCAGCATTTACTGTTAATGATATTTATAAGTTGTTTGATTTACACTTTCTAACTAGGTATTTTGGGGAATTCTATGGATGTATTTAGGCATAAGAGGTATAGCATTCCACAGCTGCTAGGAGTTAGACTAGTTTAACGTATTCCTAAGCAATCATAGCCACCATTGTAAAATTTCAGCATTTCCTAAAAAAATCTATGTGGTATGTATAAAAAAATATAGGGCACTTTAGGAAAAGTGAGTCTTTTGCAAAATGTAAGTACAGCCCAGACAAGAATGTCTACTTATACATCAGGAAAAATTATTTTGGTTGCTTAAGCTACATTGAAACTTTAGTACTGCAATGCATTGCATTGGTTTTCCAATGGCACAGCTTGAGCCATTGTTCAGGTATTCCTTTGTCAACTGCTAATGGAGGTTTTAGATAACTCAAAAGAGTAACTTTCACATTTAGCAAGTGCCTCTCTTATTTCTTAATGTCACTGTTTGCTCCGCTGTTCAACTCTTCCCTCCATACTGTTCATGGATCTTGTACATAGCCAGCTATGAATATTTGAAGGACAACAAGTTATTGCAGTCTTCTCCTAAGGTGACGTTTTGTACCATTGCTCATTTCTCTGTTCTTCCTTTGCATGTTGTTTATGGAGATTCCCAATAGATGGTTTGAAAAATGCATCTTATTTATTTATTAAGGTTATCGTTTGCTCATATTTCTCAGACTTTACTGCTCATGGATGTTATATATAGGTCAACTATAAGTGCATTAATAGAAATGCTGTAACATTTAATAAATGCATTTCAGTTCTTACCAAATGACAGTATTAATACATTGTGTAGTTATGCTTGCATGCTGGTTCATGGGGATTATGACTGAGTGGTCACATGATGCAGAATAATTTTCGCATGTATTATATTACATCTCACTTCCTAACATCGCAGTTTTGTGCTGCACTGCTCTTTCCTATCTTCACGCATGAATGTACATTGAAACTGTTAAACCTGTTCTGATCTTGGTATAAAAGGTAAAGGTTTCCAAGTAAGAGTATTTCCTTAAGCATAACAGTTATGCTATGCTACAACAGCATACAAATATTGTTCTGTTAAAGTGTGGTGTATGCCAGGTAAACAGACGTCTTTCGAGAATGAAAAGATTAGAACAACTCAATCTGACAACAGCAAGAGGATCTACAAATGACAGTAGGTTTCGAGAACAGAATTCAGTTGGATAGAAAAATACAATTAAAACGTTATTGCTGCTATAAAAGAGTTTGTGGTGCCCATTGTAGAAGAAATGACTTGACAAGAAATGAGGCAATTGGGCAATACAAAAGTGCTATCCTGCAAGCCAAAATTATTCACCAGATGACAAATGAACGACAACTTCAGATTCTGATGGAGCAGAAGGCAAGATTACTGTGGATGAATTATCTAATAAATTCCACACACTGAAACATAATATCTCTTTGGGCAGTCTGGAGTATAAAATGAAAGTGGTCAGCTAGGGATTCAAAATTGTCAAAAAATGATTTGTGATAGAACAAAGGTTGAAAATGCTTGAGATCATACTCTTTGGAAAGCAACTTCATTTGCTATAGCATCAAATGCCCCCAGTAAGAGAAATATAAAATTGTTTCCGCATTTCTGGTTATGTTTTAAAGGAGAAGGCTCAATGAATGTGCTTTTGGACTTTTACAAAGACCAAGAGGAATCTTGTCATGTCATAACACAGCAAATTTCTGGTATTATAGAGAAGAACTGCCAGGGGCAGTATGCAAGTGTGAATTATGGCAAGAAATCTACAGTATATACAAGATTAAAGAAGGATCCACATGACCAGAAAGCTAACTGCAGTGTCCACACCACCCTCAATGCACCCAAAAAAGCTAAACATAATTCCAATATAATGTGAAAGCACTTGTTAGAAAATAATTTAGTTATTTCTCTGGTTCTGTCACATGAACTCAAGATTTGAAAAACATATTTGAGTTATGAGGAATGGAATTTGAAATTCTTCTAGGGTATGTGTCAAATGGGTGTCTGCAACCTAATGAATCCATTGATAGAATAGACAAAAGTCTCCTAGTACCACGGTCTTTTTTCCTCTCCAAGGGAGAAGAGGTGACCCCCAAGATAGACACTGCAGTAATTTTAAGGCAATGAATAGAGAGAATGTCCACTACCAACATTACCCCACTAGTACTTATGCCTACATGTTATTAGTCTTGCTCTTGTTGACTTCAGTGAGCACATATTCATAGAAAATATTTCTTTGGTGGAAACTTAGAGCAGTTATGAATGTGCAGGACAGAATATCATGTAACAGGTTGAAGAGAGACTTCATTCCTAGACACAGCCATAAAGTATTAGCTACAATGGCTTCACTTCAGTGATGACAACTGGTTCTTTAAGACATTAAAATTAGATCCGAGTGAATCTTTTACTTTCACTGAGTTACTGAATGGGACCATTGTTCCTAGTCTGTGGAAAACTGATGAAGGCAGTCTTTTTCAGGATTATTTAATGATGCACCCCCTTCTGAAATACTTGTGTAGCACATTACAAACCTAATACAAATGGAGAACAGCAGAAGATTTTCAAGATACAGCAAATCTGCCTGCACTATATCATGTAATTGCAAGACTATTGGCAAAAGCAGATAAAATGCATTGTATTGTAGACTTAATAAATCCTGAATTCATAACAATCATAAATTACCATTGAAATGGATTGACCTTTATTCAAGCATATTGAACAAATGACTTCTGTAGGTCATAAAGTTGAATGCAAATTACACTACTGAACTTAAAATAAAAAACTTCCTTGCATTTGGCTGCTCTACTTAAAACAAAGTTGGAAATGAAAGTATAGTGTATTTAGGGTAGTTTCGATATTATTGTCAATATCCACTGCATGCATATTTTCGCATTTTGCAATTTTCCTATGACTTTTTAAAATAAATATACTTGCATGATCACAGTCTGAGCACACTGTTTTGCTTTATCAGGTTGATAAAATTGATTATTGTTCACTTTACTGTTATAACTGGATAACAGAAATGGTTTAGTGTACAGATCTGAGTGTGATATTTTTCTGACTGTCTATTAAAATCTTTGCACATTGCCATACCTATAATAGCACCATTACTATTTCCTTGACCACTCGCATGGTATTGTCACATGCTTAGCCACACCCTCTATAGACATGACCACTACCAGTGTTGTTGTAATTTGGCCGTGTCCTATTCTACACAATGTTGGACAAGTAAAAGGGTGGCAACTCTAAACTGGAATGTTACTTTTGTTGTATTGAGAATAAACTTAGAAAGACAATGCATCATTCTGAGAAATACCACGACAACCTGCTTATCGTAAGAAGAAGACATTTGTCTTACTACCTTGGCAAGACACAGCATGTGCTGTGAGCACTTTCATAAATTTTATTTTTTAGTATTACAGAAAGTTAATACAACAAGTTTCATAGATCAGTTTAATAACTTTTTAGAAATGGTGGAACTTAAATGGCAAGTGTTTTTAAGAGCAGATGTTCTGCCTGGAATAACTGAAACAATTTCTATAAAACGTCTTTTAAAGTACAAAGTATAGAATATTTGGATTGATGTATACGTTGCTTCACACAGAGTAATAGTGAGGTTTGACTGTTGTATTCAATTAATTTAGTTCATGTCTTTTTAACCGATTATTGTAATTTGGGGTCTATATTATAAGCATGAAAAGACTAAACAGCGAATGCTCACCTAAGCAAAAATGCCAGAAATCGAACTTGCTATTGTGGGGGGCTGTAAACCCCCACACTCCCCGGTAACTATATATTCTAACTCTGAGGTCACACTACAGTGAGGAAAAGGAAATTATACAATGCCTCCTCTAACTATGTTAAAAGAGTTTAACTGATGTAAAGAAGCATTATACAATGCTATTATTATATCCACTCCTCATTGTAACACGGCCCCAGAATCACACTTTCGATTTCTGCATTTTCGCTCATGTGAGCGTTCACGGTTTAGTCTTTTCGTGCTTATAATATAGACCCGTAACTTGATGATGTCACTTGAAGTGGATATTTAAAGTGTGATTGTATATTCAAGTTTTATTTCTGATGATGTTTTAGAAGTAAAAGGAATGAAAGCGCTTAAAATCGACTCCTTGTGGTTCTTTTGGATGTGTACAGCAGTGACAGTTTCTTGGTTTTTAAGTTTCAAAGTGATTTTATTTTGGTGTGTTGTATTTTGGTTTTATAGAGAAGACCGCTTGTTGCAGCTCATTGTTACACACTTGAACTGACTGTTTGCAGAGCTGAAAAGCTGTGATGGCTATTAATAATGATTCAAACTTAAATCTAAGTGTGTATTCCTTGCCTGAAGAAATTAAGACTCTTACGGATGCTTTACAGCAAGTTGTGGGGAAGGCAAATGTTGTTATTGATCGAGTTTACAGCCAGTTCAATGGAAAGAATGATGCTGGCTGCCAGGAAATGGACTCTGACGAGTTAACTATTACTGAGGATGAGACTGTGACCAGTTATCAACACTATGGTAGGCTTGTGTCTGACTTAATTAAAACTAAAAATATGAATCCATTTTCGGGTTTCACACACAGTGCTAATTTTGTGACTACCAAACCCAGCTCTGAGTCTATTGACCTGTTCACTTATTTTCCAACTTGAAAAGAGCGTTCTAAAATATAAATCCTTAGAGTTAGTGAACTATTATTTAACGAGTTGTTTAAAACACAAGGTGGTTCCATTTGGTTTCAGAGTTTACACCTTTCCCAAAGGCACTACCTACAATGTTAAGATATATATGTTATTTGTGAAATCTATAACAAGGCTGGAAGTGATGTTATGCAATTACTAATAAGGCAGAATAATGAACATATGGTCCAACTTAGAGAACGTATTAATACCATGGATTGTAGTATTAAGAAACACTCTTCATTTTCTTTATTTAAACATATATATTTAAATATTTTTTCAAAAGTTGAGCAACATGTGCCAGTGATTATCTAGCTTACAAAGAAAAACTTGAATAGGGACCTACTATCATACTCTAACCAACAAGCCTTTATCATTAAAAGATTTGCAGTGAAAACTCCCAATTAGAATGCTAAGAGATACAACAGAACAGGTCCGACCAATCATAGGCTCAACCAATTACACTCTTTTTCTGCCAATGAGGGGAATGATGTGCCTCAAGGAAGGAGAAATGTCCAGCTTTCTTCCGAAGCTGAAAAGAGTGATATTCCTAACAATATTGGTCGCATGGTACCTTCTACGTCTTCAATTGATGAGGAAATTAGTGTGGCTACATTAGTGACTCAAGAAGAAGAGAATAATAACTCTGATCCAGATTTTTCATCTCCCAAAGAAGACAAAAGAACACGACCAAAAACAAGAATGAAGAGGAAGAACCGCTAACTTATGCTTGGCGTATTTTCAACTTGACGAATACACTTTTTACTAATGCTGAATTAGAGGTACTGTCTAAAGGTTTTGCCTTTATTCCAATGCATCACGCAGTTCTCACTGATGTGATTTTTGGCTTTAAACAAACCATTAGAAAGTTAAATTTAAATATATATTCAAGGACATAGATTATTCTTATAAGCATGGCTTAAAGAAACAGCACAGTTAATCCTCAATTATTAAACACTTTAAATGTATTTAATTAAATGTGTGAAGATAGCAGTAATGAATTGCTATTTACATCTAAATGTAGGGGCGGAAACTGAAGGGTAACTTATAATCTTGATAACAAACATTTTACAGCTCTCAACAATTTAAAAAAAAATGACAAAAATAGATACATGAGGGCAGATAAAGGGAACAGCTTAGTTATTATGAATAATGCAGATTATGTGACAGCATTGTAAGTAATGTTGAATGATGGCAGCTGCTATAAAATGGTTACTAAAGCATTTGTTCAGAAGAGTATATACTTGTAGACTTGACCTTGCTTGAATTATTCCATCAAAACTGTTTGACTTTAGATATGCATAATTTCTGCATTATTGAACAACCCGAGTTTGTTTTTTTGTGTGGGATCCCAAAGATCCATAAGAATGAAACTAACCCTCCCTTTAGGCCCATTTTGTCTTCACCATGGAATAAAACAGTTAACATCTCTTCATTACTTGATAGTACTTTACAGTACAAAATAGCAAATATTGTTTAAACGATTCTTGGTTATTTTTAGAAGGTGAAGAAGTTATGCTTTGTACAGTAGATGTAAATACTCTCTATACTTTGATAGATCAAGATGAAGGAATATAATTTGTTGAACTTTGTTTAAATAAGTTCTCATGTAATCTGCTGTTAGATCCTAAAACTATTAGTGTATTATTGGATTTAATTCTTAGTAACAACTTTTTTGAATTTGAGTCTATTATTTACCAACAAACATCAGAGGTAGCTATGGGGACCAAGGTTGCACCTTCTTTTCAAAACCTGGTAATGTGCTGGTGGGAAACCTATTTTTTAATTAATCTTCCTTTATTTAGGTATGTCTCTTATTATCGGAGATATATTGATGATTTATTTTTTTATTTGGAAGAACAGTAAAGAAAAATTTGATGAGCTTATTAGACAAATGAATGATAGTGTTAGATGGTTAAATTTTGAGGTTAGTAGCACAGGCACTAGAGTTAATTTCCTTGATATTGAGATTAGTTGTGATTTTGTTAAGACTTTTAGTAGTAACATCTATAGGAAAAAGTCTTTTAGTAATAATTATGGGCATTTTACTAGTCCCATCCCACCTTTATGAATGTCAATATTTTAGGCGCCATGTAATTAGACTCAGTTGCATTATTAGCACTACCAAGGTTTTTTTTAAAGAGGTTGACAATTTAACTAGCATGTTTATCCAGAGAGTTTATCCAGAAAATAAACTTAGGAAAATAGCCATAGAAGTTATTAATTAGCGAGAAGGTGAATTTCTGTCTGTTCTCTTGTCGGGGTTCACCCCCAAATCAGGTCAGTATATTTAATAAATAAGAAAAATAACAACAAACATCTAGCATTCCCAATACCTATGTGTGTGAAGGAGATGAGCTCAAGAAAATTATTGAAAATAATTGGAGGATTATCTTAGGAAATAAAGACTTAAGTGAAACAATAGGCATTAAGCCAATATTTGATTATAAAAAAATCTAACTTAAAAAGTCTTTTGGAACAAAGCACCAAATTAGTTAATGGTTATAGTAATGGACAACAAGGTACATATTCTTGTGGGGGATGTACTTTATGTAGATTAATTTACCCACAAAGTACATTTTTCTTCAAGCATTGTAAATATCTGTTTGAACCAAAAGATAGATATAATTGTAAAAGTACAGGTTTAGTATACCTAGACATTTGCAGTTCTTGTTTTAACTTTTATGTAGGTAAAACCACAAGGTTGTTAGGATGTTGTATGAGAGAACACCTTAGAGCAATTAAAAACAAAGATTTGAATAATGCCTTGGCAAGACACAACATGTGCTGCAAGCACTTTCATAAATTTTATTTTTTAGTGTTGCTGAAAATTAATACAAGAAGTTTCATAGATCAATTTAATAACTTTTTAAAAATGGTGGAATTTAAGTGTTTTTAAGAGCAGATGTTCCACCTGGAATAAATGAAACAATTTCTATAAAAAGTCTTTTAAAGTACAAAGTATAGAATATTTGGACTGATGTACAAGTTGCTTCACATAGAGTAATAGTGAGGTTTAACTGTTGTATTCAATTAATTTAGTTCATGTCTTTTTAACTGATTATTGTAATTTGATGATGTCACAAAGTGGATATTTAAAGTGTGATTGTATATTGAAGTTTTATTTCTGATGAAGTTCTAGAAGTAAAAGGAACAAAAGCGCTTAAAATCGACTCCTTGTGGAACTTTTGGATGTGTACAGCAGTGACAGTGATGTCTTGTCTTTCTTGTTTTTTTGAATGTTACTTTTGTTGTATAGAGAATAAACTTTGAATGACAATGCATCATTCTAAGAAATCCCACGATAACCTGCTTTTCCTAAGAAGAAGGCATTTGTCTTACTGCTCTTACCTTCTCACTGTCTGTTTTCAAGGTTATAGATGTTAGGATATGCTCCATATTGCTCAATTCTGTAACTCAAATTTTACAGTTATTTTTATTCAGCTTGATGTTGGCAGTTTTATTGTATGTGGATGTCCTTTCATAACCTCATTAGAAAGTCAGGTCAGTCGGTAATCATTCTTTTCTTTGGTTTAGCTCAACATTAACATACCATCAATTTTATTAACCGCACTATCACTACCCTAGATTATCTAAATAACAGTTTTCTGAAGTGCTTCAGGAACTAACAAAACATCAAATGAAGGCTCATAAAATGTGCAAACCTAAGAACTTTGCTTGTTATAACTGATTTGCCAAAATCCACGATTTACATTAGAAACACACACATACAGAAAAAAACTGTGCTCCTGGAATAATAACTATCACTTCTTCAACTGAATAAAGGGGTAATGCTTTTTATAGTCTTTTTAATATTTTAGGTGTCTAGGCTTCACAATAGTAATGAATACGTTAGTACATTTGACAGACCTATTTTGTTTCTTACTCAAAGTCATATGTTCCATGTAGGTAATTGAGCCTTTAACTGGGTCTGCTTCTCAGAGCTAATGAAACTATTCATGTACCACTCAAAATGCAGGCTCTCTTTGAATATGCAAAGATGTGGTAAATAGCCAATCCCATCAATAAATCTTAATGGTCTACCCAAATCATCATAATCAAAATTTTCTGCTCCACTCTGTATGTTTGTGTGTGTGTGTGTGTGTGTGTGTGTGTGTGTGTGTGTGTGTGTGTGTGTGTGTGTGTGTGCGTGTGTGTGTGTTAACTCACGTATGTGTGGATGCATTCATACTGAGAATTCTAACCCAACACTGAAGATACATCTACTATGTCAACTACTAGAAGTTTAACCATGCAAAGGTACATCTAATATTTATACATAAGCCCTTAGATTTTACATGATGATTAGAATAATTATCCAATTACAAAATCCAGTGCTTTGAAGATTTGGCCAAATATTCTATTACACTCTGTACCAGTCTGTCTAAACAGTATATCATAATTATTAAATTTATGCTTTTCTTCTTAGATTTTAACTGTTTTTATTTCAGCTCTTCTATACATTTAACATACATATTATTTACTCTGTGCATGCTCTCAACACAGATTACTCCACAGATTTTCAGTTTGCATACACCTTTTTTCCAATACATGCAGTCTTTAAGCATGAAAAAATATTTTACATATTTTAACAACATTAGTTACTTTCCCACACCTTCTACATACTAGATTAATAGCAAGGTATTTTGTCATGTTTATAACCATGCCATGTCCAGTAGCACGATGCCATGTCCAGTAGTTATTAGCATGTTTCTGATTTTTATCTTAACTTTCCAAACTCACTCTTAGTTACTTTATTTAACATCAGCTCTGACTGCTTACTTCAGTAATCTGACCCTCACCTGATCACTTCTGACTCCATTCTGAAACCCTATATGATTCTGTTGCAAATCAATAAATCATACAACACACCAACTTTATAATCTTTGTCTCAGTTCATTACCTCAGAAGCATAACCATTTACACATTCAGCAAGGATTTGTACCCTCAGAAAGAATAAATGGTGAATGTATGGCAAATTCTTTCTCATCTCATTTCATGTACTTTAAAAAGTCAACACTTCTTCCTACAAAATAATGGAATGCAGTACACTCAGCCACTGGCACAGGGGCCTGACATCCACTTTGAATGTCAGTGGCCTGGGAATGACCACCAACAAAAAAAAGCTGGAAGAAGAGCTGGAATGAGGTCTGAGCAGCTGGCATCCAACTTGACTACCTCAGGGAGACACAATCTTACTCTCTAATAGAGGTTGTAGAGCAGCAATAGTGTCTCACAAGTGCAGACCAAGGAAAAGGGCTGAGATTAGCTATATCAACAACTGGGGACCGAATCGAAAACACCTACATCTTATACTAACACTTCATGGAACCTCTGACCTTTTTCATGTTCTATAAAAGTGCCATGGTCACATATGTCTATTTTATTTTGACTCAGAAGATGTAGATGTAACTTTTCTAGACGTTTGTGAGTGACAATTCCTATATTTCTTTCACTTTGGAACTAGAAGATAGGTTGTAGTGTAAACAAACAACACAGAAAAGATAAAGTTAATCAAGCAGAAACTATATTTTGATACTGCATAATCCCATGCAACTATTATGTCATTGGCAGTAACACCCATGTGCAAGCAGTTATCTGTTTGTATGCTTGACACTCAGAGGAAAGTTAGGGCATATAAAAAAATACCTGAAGTTAGCAGCATATGATGCCAATTTGGAATGTCTCCATCTCTCCTCTCTTCTCTCTGAAGATGGGAAACTTATCCACCAACTCTGCTGTCAGGATAGCAGTCCCAATCTGGCATTAAGCCAGCCAATCTCTAAGGGAAGACAAATGAAGGGCACAGGTCACATACTTATTGGCCTGATTATAGGGCATGATGTCTACATTACACTTGGGTTGTGTGTTTTCCTGACTTAACAAATCCCCGCATGTTTCTTGTCATTACAGGTGTTATCATGGCTGTGGCAGCAATCTTTGGTATGTGTTGATACTGTCTGTATTATACTAATATCACAGTTGGAGTCAATGTTTGCCCACAATCTGTAGTCCTTCAAGCAGCTGTTTGGACACATATGTCATCTGTGATGTCCATCACTTAAATAATGGGGAGGAAATGACTTAGCAGACAGCCGTGATGTACGGACCTGATCACTGGACCTGAGATATAGGTAATTTCATACATTTCAACATAGTGAGATGCCATGTATATGATACACTGGTCTACCCACTTGGTGATATAGCTATTTATGGCCACATCTAACAGTGTTGATTGAATATCTCAGTGTGGATTTGTGTCAAATGCTTTGACTTAGTCAAGTTCCAAAAAATGATAGCACTGTCATCATGCATGCCCTCGATGACCTGTCTGAGGACATCTATCAGATGTAACAGACATGATGAAGGATTAACAACTCAGACAGGTCTACTGCACACAGTCAGGATATTACTAGTGTCCATTTATAAAAGGTTCATGATGACATGTTCATCTACCTCACAGTTAAGGAGAGTCAGGATGTGTCTATACATGCATGCATCAGGTGCTGCCCCCCCAACTCAGACTGATGCATGTCAATGTACACCTTTCTATAGGAACACAGCCCATGTGGAGGGTGTGTTGAAGTGTGTATTCAGCCATATCAGAAAGGGGTATGTGCTGAGTCACGCCATAGGTGATCTGTGATGTTGACACAGCTGACTGATTCTGTGTGGTAGGCCTGGATCAAGGTAAGACAGTGCATACTGCCTCGTGATCTGGCCTAGGGTTTTGACAAAATCCCCTACACAGGCATCGTTGAGAAACTCTCCCAGCTAGAGATTAACCCTTATGCCACTGGATACCAGTTGGCTCACTGACAGAACGACAGAACACATACTGTAAAAGTTGGTGAATCAACCTGTACCAGTAGAGCTGTCACCATTGGCAAACTCCAGAGTTCTGTGCTTGGCCTTTTACTGTTTGGAATCTATTTCTTGACACTTCAGGCTAAAGTATAAGACCTTTGGCATACCAGGTTTGCTGTTTCTTGCATATTGGGTGCAATCATTGAGTCCACCAATGATGATAACATACTACAGGAAGAGCTAACATACAAATGATTAATGACAAAGCTACACAATCTACAAATAAATGCAGAAATGTGACTTCACGTTGTCCTTCTGAAAAGTGGAATTTCATGCTAATTACAGCACTGACAACAAGTGTCCACACTGGTATCGAAAGCCTAGGTTGTGCACATCATAAGTCATGCCATCATATTCAGATCATAGGATTGTATGTCAGCACAGTACTTGAACCTCATCAGAACACTAAAAGAGTATAATGCTTTTTGTTGCATGTACCTCACCAGACACATGCAGCAGCTGGAGAGACCACAGAGCTTTGTCATCAAGAAAACACATGTCCTTCAAGCCATGCCATGATGTAAGTGGATAGACTGAAAGCCATGTCACTGTAATCTGTATTGTATAGGATGAGGTGCCTTCTGCCTGGCCTCCAGGGCAGTCTCTGACCTTGTCCTGGTGGGAATAGTGCATATCCACTAATCAGATATAGCTGGTTACATCAGCAGTGTCTGTTGAGGAGAATATGGTAACAGCATCCCCACATGCTGGTATAAAAAGGCTCTCTGTAAAGTCAAGCAAGAGAACACACATGTACACACACACACACACACACACACACACACACACACACACACACACACACACACACACACACACAGCTGACTGCAGTGAGAATAGAATCCCTACCTAAGTATACAGATTAAAGGCAAGTTCCACAGCTCAATATGGTAATAACAGTGTCCCATATGCTGCTGTAAAAGGCTGTCTGTCTGACTGCAGTGAGAATAGAATCCCTACCTAAGTATACAGATTAAAGACGTCTATATTTAAGGCAAGTTCCACAGCTCAAGTCTGACTTGGAGTGCTTCATACAGCACTCTATAGCTGATGACATCAGTGGTGTCTGTTGAGGGGAATATGGTAATAACAGTGTCCCATATGCTGCTGTAAAAGGCTGTCTGTAATGTCAAGTAAGAACACACACACTGCAGTGAGAACATAACCCCTACTTATCTAAGTACACAGACTACAGAACTCAGTACTTCATGCAAGCTCCATGTCACAAGTCTGACTTTTACAAGACTGCATGTCAACTTATAGTGGATGTCATCAGTAGGCCATGTTTGAGAGAAGATGTTGGAAGGCCTCCATGAAATGGATGTGTAGGCATGTATAAGTATCAAAATATTGTCAATCCCTGGTAGTGGAGCAGTAACTGTAGGATAGACATTTCTGCTCTTCTATCTAGACACATACACACACACACACACACACACACACACACACACACACACACACACACACACACACACACACACACACACACACACACACACACAGCTGACTGTAGTGAAATCACAACCCCTACTTATCTAAGTACACAGACCACAGAACCCAGTACTTAATATAAGTGCCATAGCACAAGTCTGACTTTTACATGGCTGCGGGTCAACTTATAGTGGATGACATCAGCAGGCTATATTGGAGAGAAGATGTTGGGAAGCCTGCATAGGTTCTTAGCTTCACAGGTTCATAGGAGATTACTAGCCTAATGGCTCTAGGGCCTTTACAAGCCTAGCTGTATAAAAAGACAAGTATTCTTACTGAACACAGTTAGATGGTCATTGTTAGCAGAGAGATTTTGTGAGCAGCACCAACTGGCCCTGTCCATGAGGGAGATAGGTGCCACTCCAGGGCTGAATTTTAATCAACCATCCAGTTGTCAAAGTTGTGCTTAAATAGAGTCACCGAGGAACGCTGCTTCAGAGACAGTGGGAGCCTATTACAGAGGAGTGTCAATCACTGGGAGATGTATCCATCTCCCTACATGTTCATTTTATGTCAAAGACTAGGCTGAGATCCCTAGAGCAAGTTATTCTTGTCCCATTTGACTTTTCAGATGTCCACCTTTTCCAGTAGGGCAGGGTCTGAGACTGCTCTGTAGGCCAGGCATAGGTCACCTATCAGCAGCCTGCATGATACTGAGTACAGTGATAGGTCTTTCAGTCTTTCCACGTATGTCATATTTTGGAGGCCCTGGATTCTCCCCATCACAAACCTCTGTGTTTTCTCCAGTTGCTGCAGGTGTCTAGTGAGGTACAACCAGAAGGGAGCATTGTACTGAATTAGTGGCCTGATAAGGGTAGAGTACAGCAGAGCTATGACCTAACTGGTCTTGGATGTGATGGCCTTACTTACAAGATGCACAGTGTAGAATGTGTGTTTTACCACTATGGACACATACTGTGTTTGAGCTTAGAGGGGTGCTATGTGAATCATAATTAGCAGGGGTACTTCATTGCCAATGGGGACAAACAGGTATTGTTTGCTGTAAGGTTCAGTCTGTGAGCTTGGAACCAATCATTGTCTGTGTCAGCCCCTTCTGTAATATGTTACCATCACTGGGAGACTATACACGATTGCGTCCAGTCAACAGTCATCTGCATACTTGGTAAACCAGAGGCCATCTACCTTTGGCTGGACTTCAGAGAAATAGGTTCTAAACAGTTGAGGGCCCAGCACAAATTCTTGTGATATTCCACTGGTAAGTGGTCTAATGGTGGAGGTGCAGTCCCCAACTTTGACAGTGTGTGTTCTGTTGGCAAGCCATCTGCCTAGCCATCTAGTAATATATGAGTTAATTCACAGATAAGAGATTTTCTCTATGATACATGAATGGGGGATAGTGTCAAAGGCCTTGGATAACTCATTATTGGCAGTATGTCCTGTTATCCCTCATCCAGGTCTTTGGGATCAGTATCAAAGAAGTCAATCAGGTTTAATAAACAAGAGCTACCCTTTACAAAATTAACATGGATCAGGTCAAGTGTGTTAAATGTCATCTATGACCCTGTGGATAACTTCCATGCTGATTCCTACCCTAGCCTTGCAGATAAAGTTTTTAGGCTTAGGGGTCAATAGTTTTAGTTCTGCATGTTACCACATTGATGTGCATTATGTATCACACAACATTTTATATTAATTTCTGTAGTGTAGGTGATATATGTGTGGAAAAGGTAATGAGGCACCAGGATTGCAGTGCTTGAAAGGAAAGCAACACATGGTTGTATTGTAAATATGTGACATATTGTTAAAATAGAGCCTTCAGTTTATGTTTCCACACAATGTCATGTCATAGACGGAATAGACAATAAACAGCAGTAATACATAATAAAATTTACTTTTACATAGCACGGTGAGCAGTGGGTTTGTGAGATGGTTGGCAAAGTGTTTTCGCATGTGAGATACACATTTCCAATACTATTCCTGTTTGAGCATAGCTAAGCAATGTGCGAATGCAAGCCACACTGCTAAAGTCTGAGAGTTAGTACTGAGTCTATGAAGCACAGCTGCTTAACTGACTGTGATAGCAGGTGTAAATGCATTGACACATTTCTTTTTGAGCCGAGATGATACTGGGTTTGAATCCAGGTGTAGCTAATACTTTTAAATAAACATTGCTACTGCAATGACATGAAGCCTTTATAGTACACGTGTTGCTGCATGTTGGCATAGCACAGTGGGGTTAAGTGGCATTGTGTATAGGTAATTGCAGCATTTTGCCACCACTCGCCATCACTGTGCATTGGTGAGTGATGCACATCTCAGTGCAAACAAAGAGACCTAAAGATGAAGGGATCCATTGTTTTTTCTGCTACTTATGTGTGTTGTGTGTGATTCTATTTTTTGACCAGATTAAAGGTGTTAAAATGTGGTAGATAGGAAAGTGGTGAAATGGGAGCAAGCAGGGAAAAGAACACAGTGAAAGCAGTATAGGAATGTGCAGAAGGGACGTAGAAAAGAACCATAGCTATCAATTTCTTTAACAGTGTAAATTGAAAATACTTGCAGAATATTAACTGAATTTGGCCTGTCACCTCCACAACAAGGGGTGACCACAAAGTAATCATGTTGTATATCCAATTGGACTGATTCAAGTGTATCAAGAAGACAAGTGTGCAAAATGGAGAGCTATGTATGGGGCTATTTTTTTTTGTGGGACAGGTGCCCATTTATTTTTTTTTATTTGAGAGACAGAAGAATGTTGGGGAAGGGACATATGTATGTCTGGCTCAGGTTAGCTGCATAGGCAAGGAAGAAATTGCAAGCATACAAAACAAAGACAAGAGACAGGGATGGTGGCAGATACAAAAGGTTGGGCGACACCATAAAAGGGGTGAGGAAGGGGACAACACAGGTCCATGCCCATCATGCTTGGAGACAGTGAGAATCAAATCCTTATCCTCTGGACTGTCATCACTGTCACCTTACTCCACTTGTGGCTGGAGTGCTTGACATCTCCTCTTCCTATGGAACATGAAGGAAAGCAGCCATTCCATCTAGCATAGACGTGCACCAATGGTGCAGTGCTTGACCTTATGCACCATCCCTGTCAACTTGTTGTGGGTGATGAAATCACCACCTCCACCACTGATCTTGGAGAGTACCACTAGACCAGCCTCCAGGGCAGGACCACCTGAGGGTGCAGGTAGTGCAGGGGTAGCAGAGGCAGTGCTGCCATGTTGGCAACCATTCATGCTGGGCATCAGTGCTGGAGCCAGTGGAGCAGGGGCGGGTTGATCCACTGGGACAGGCCTGCCTTGCTGTGCTGTGGAGCATTTAGTGATGTGGTACACATGGATGACATGCATGCATTTTGACAACACATAAAAATAAAAAAAGAAAATAAAAATAAAGAAAATGAAAGAGACAAGCACTGAGGTGAGAGACAAAAAGAAATAAAATTAGTACCATCATATGTGATATATAATGCATTAATACAATTATACAACTTTACATTGAAGTCAGTGGCAGCTGGTGACTTCAAATCAAAGGGGAGCTGCAGGAGACAGCTGAATGGGTAGGGCCAATGGGAAGGGGTGTGACCAACTAGAAAGAGGTGGATCTATGCTCAAAACCACAACAACTGGAACTTTAATTAAACACGCTGCCCTGGGTGCCAAACCGTCATTACAAGAGACCAATCAAGACAAAATGAAGTGTAGAAGAAAAAAATATTTCAATGCATTGGCAACATGACAGCTTATTTAATATCTAGATGGAAACAAAAAGGTTGTGAGGCATGACAAAATAAATTACTTTTTAAATACATTACTGGAATGCCAGTCAAAATCAAGTATAAAAAAAAATCCAAGCAGCACTCAACTCAAACCAATTCTCCTTGCACTGCAGTTATAATTATAATTTATATTCAGCTTTATAAAAGTACCAAGTAACATGCTGAAAGTAGCAATCTCTGTGATGCCCCCACTTGGAAAAATGTTTCTTAGCCAAAAAAGACATGCTGCCTGACAACTATCTACTTGTTTCATGGGGAAGACATGATCAAAGTAAAAAATAAACAGCAAACAAGAAACAAGCTCAAGATAAATTGCTTAAAGGATTACCACACAGATTATGGACCACACATGATAGATTGGCATTCTGTTTAGTTTACAGGTAAAGCCTGCAAAGATGACTACAAGTCTCCAACAAATGTAATAAGCTTCTAAAAATACTGTAATCCTGTCCTTTATTACAAATACTGTCATATATGCATTTCAATACCTAAGGCTTGTACGTCATCTAGTTATGTAAATATTCTCTGCATAGCAACAATAAAAAGTCTTTCAATGTTGTTAATTCTTTAACAGTATGCTTATTAAAGCTTATTTGCATCTTATAATCTCTGACAAGTTTACCTGATGGTCATTAAAGCATTGCGACTTAAACATAGAGCAACAGGGCACTTCGACAGCATGCATTTTCTGAATAATAAGGAGCATAAATCAACAGTATAAAAATATGACAGAAAACCAGAACATTCTGCAAAGTCAAAGACAGATGAAAAGCCACTGTCGTACTTGTGTCTACCTTGGATGGAGGAATACTCTGAACACTTACACTGCATAACTGCTCTTTGCCTTGCTTGGATACATCCAGAGTCACTACATGGGGGGGGGGGAGTGGGTGCAACAAGTATTTCACAATTTGAAATGTCTCTGGCTGACAGTGATGGCTCTGACACTCATACCTCTCAACCTCAGAGCAAGAAATCTGGACAAAGCCATACACAGAAGTGGGACAAAGGCCCAAAAATAAGGACAATTTTTAAATATTACTCTTATAAACTTAGAAAGCTAATGGAATAGTAGTAGGTCTTGCATTAGTATGAATTTTCTGAATGGAATGAAATCTGAAACTCAAATGTCTGCCATTATTTTCTAACTTCAGTCTTTAATGATTTGCTACTAGTTTGCCAGAAAACCACAATTTTATGAAAAACAGACCAAAAATGTGATGCAAAAATATAAAATTACCACACAATACAGCTGGGAACCTGTCAAAGAAGGGACGCCTTTTTAATATTAGTACTGTTATGACAAAAAAAAGAAAATCTACATGCATTTCTGAAATAAAAGTAATCTATAACTCTGATCATTACAGTTATTTATAATTGTAAACCCTACATATTTTCTTCCAAAACTGTCATTTTGCAGTGGAATTATTAGAGGGAGAGCAACATTTTTAGCCAAAACTGGGGACAATTGAGAGTTATGGATATTTCTAATTCTATAAAGCGATTTATTTGCATGTACCTCTCAACCTCTTAATGCAGGAAATCTGGACAAGGCCAAATATATTGGGGGAATATACAGACAGTACTAAAAATTGCTCTTGTATAAACTTAGTTGATAGAATAACAGGTCTTGCTTTACCATGAATTTTTGGTTATGACATCTGAAACTCAATGTCTGTCATTATTTAGTAATATCATTCCTAAATGATTTGCCAGAAAACCACAAATTGTTTGAAGAACAAACCAAAAATAAGAAGCAAAAATCTATTCATTCTGCAAAAATCTGGACAGTTGAGAGGTATAGGTCAGCCGGGGCTGTCTTTGAGTTTGCTGCCCTTCCTCCCTCACAAAATCATGGTCGAATGGAGCCTCCCCCCTGCAGCCATTCCAATGTCCCATTCCTTCGTTATTTCAGCCCATGTACCACAAACACTGTAATGTGCATACTGCTTTACTTCTGTGATGATTTGGATTTCATTTAAAAGTTTTATTTTGCATTTTACAGCACAAACACTAATATATATATGCTAAACAAAGCAATGCGGTCTCACAATAAAAATAGACTTAACATTAAAACGTATCTGCCCTTGAAACTCACATTCATTCAAACAGCATTGAAAACCACATTCAAAGAAAATACATTTTGCCAGTGGCAGATAAAGATTAACTTTGGGCTGTTTTCAAATCATAGGCCCCTTGCACAAGAAACATACGCATGCTCTTCGACACACCCTCCTGATTGTATTAAATTATATTCCTTGTACAATAAAGTACAGTTGTTAGAGGGCATTTTAAATTTATTGTTTTGAACATTTTTCCAGTAAACAATGAAACAAAATGCATGCACCACCAATGACAAAACTGCCCAATTCAGAACATTTCCATCATAAAAGTATACTCAAACTTCTACAATCCACCATTATCAGTAAATATGCACAATCTCTGAAAGCTAAATAATTCCACATTAAAGAAATCTGTAACTAATGAAGATGTTGCTGCTAGCAAACAACTTTATATTTAATTGTTTCATCTACAAATAAAGTGCCTGTTGCCCTTGAGGAATAAATTGCCTATGCTACATTAAAAAAATAATAAGCTAGTAATATTGCGATAGGGAATGGATGGCAGACTGATAACAGGTTCATAGTTACTAGGTATCTTTGCCAAAAGGGACTGCAGCATCCACCCCCTTTACAACACAGTAAAGTATAAGCAATGCATCTACATACTGTGGGGGAGTAGAACCCACAGCCTTCTGCATTAAAAGCAAGTATACTACCTGTTGTGCTATTAACAATGCAAGCAGACTCAGCATAAGCAACACTAAACTTCTCTTCCCCTGCAGCTCTCAGATCATTGTAAAATCTACTCATCACTCAGCTGTATCTCTGAATTTTGCAGCACAAGAAATCTGGAAAAAAACAAAATTTATTGGGGGGGGCTACAAAAGCCCAAAACCCAGGGACACATTTTAAACATTTTGTGTATAATCTTGGAAAGTTGCTAGAATAGGATGCTGTGTTACTACCACATATTTCCCTGCCAAACCTTGAACCCAGGACCCTGTGCAAAACAATCAGAGCAACATACCACTATGCCAAATCAGCTGACTGAAACTTAAATGGTTACCATTTAGTGAATTCATTTCTCACCATAGCTGTCAACCTCTTAGCACAAAACACCTGAACAAAGCCAGCAATGGGGGATACAGCCAGCAACCATATTCAGTGAATTCAATTCTCACCATAGCTCTCAACCTTAGCACAAAAAACCTGGACAACGCCAATAATGGGGGAATACAGTCCCAAAAATAGGGACATTTTCAAATGTCAGTTTTATAAACTTAGAAAATTGCTAGAATAAAAGGTTTTGTTTTACCACGTACTGTCTGAAGAATATGAAGTCTGAAATTCAAATGCCTGTCAGTGTTATTTATTTATTTAACATTTGTTAACCAGGAAAGTCTGGCCTGGAACAAAAGACAATGTCCAGCAGAGGACCAGGGAGAAACAGTCCAGACACATGTCTTTGTAAGATGGGAGGACGCAAGAGCAAACCAATACAAACACAGGGAGGACATTCAGACTCCACACAGAAGGCACCCCAGCCAAGATTCAAACCAGATAACCTGTAGCTGTCAGGCAACAATACTACCACTTCACCAGTAACTATGTAAATAAACAAAAATACAGAAACCACAGATTTTATGAGGAACAGAAGAGATATGAGGCAAAACTCTGCAATTTTTTTACAAATGGTAATGGGTAGGGAATTCAGGCTCTTGCTACCTACACCAAAGGTACAGGGTTCCCACCAACACATACCCTGAGTTCTCTCTAGCCACTGGTAAATAGCTACTGGAGCATCACACACACACACACACACACACACACACACACACACACACACACACACACACACACACAATCACTTATCTGAATGAGAGCAGCAGTGTGTACACTGTATAAAAGTTGGCTGAATCATTTAGCATATCACTAGATTTGCTTTTGTTATGTTATGCTATTTTCATGCCTTATGGTGCTGTACTGTTGAGATTCAGTTGCTCAACTGCTTGGTGTGGTAACACACAGCCCATTTATCTAACAGTTAAATCTGCAGCACACTGCACGTTACTTCTGATCTTGATAACCATGGTTTTCAGCAGACTTCCAAAGCATAGTTTGGTTCCCACACATTCTTCCCACTTGCTACATGAACTCATTTATGTAGTATTTCCCACCCTTATATAAGAGAAAATGGCACAAAACTTCCCTGTAGAGAAAGAGAGAGCATCAGAGAAATAGAGAGAGAGAGAGAAAAAGAGACTTTGAGTTCAATTCATTAATGAAAGCAATGAAGCCCAATACCTGAAATTTATGTGTGATATCAGATGAATAATTTAATTATTTCTGATTTTGCCTGTGGGTATAGTCACCTTTTTCAGCCTAGTATTTATGCCTCATTCCCATACTCAGGTGATCAAAAATATTTTGGTGTCTGTTCTAGAAAGCTTATTTTATGGACTGCCAGTTATATTGTTCGTAGGTTCATTGGTCAATAGGTTGGTACTAGGCTATCGGCCCTAGAGCCTATACAAGCCTAGCCATAACAATTCCCTGGCTGTTTCTTTCCACAATATTTACTTCCCTGTAAATGGTGCATTTCAGTGTTATGCTCCCCATACAAAACAAAGTTCTCTTAACCCACAAAACTCTAAACCTCATGTCATCAAACTAGAAGTGATTGCTTGCTTACAGGAATGACCTTACAATGAACCTTAGAGAGAACCTTGCATAAATATACTTCAGTGGGCAAGCAGTGTAAGCAAATTAGTAAATCAGTGTCACTGGCAATGTCAGACAGAATGCAAATTAGCTGTTATGGCCTCAGACCAATGTACACTGTACTCCAGACTCTACAACCGAGGGCCACAACACATTTTGAAGACCCCACCTAACCCCTACTCTGGAATAACACCACCACTCCCCTTTCACAACCCCAGCCAATCGATAGCCCACTCAAGAAATGCTTCCCCTGCAATATAATTGCCCATCCAGGAAAACTAGATTACAGTAAATGCCTAAAATAATTCTAGCAAATATAAAGATTGAGAAACAAAACCTGTAGGAAGGGGCATTACTACATAGGTTCATAGATTCATAGGTAGGTAGTAGCTATCTGCCGGAGGGCATTTATAAGCTTAGCCAGAGTGTGTCGGCTTTCGCCACCCTATTGATTAATTAACTGATCCTCTGTCAAGCAGAGCCAATAAAGTGATCCCAGGGGTGTATTTTCTGTTTCCCATCCATTCTTTAAGGTTTCTCTTGAAGAGTGTTAGTGAGGGGCTCTGCCTGATGTAATTTGGAATTTTGTTCCAAAGCATGGGGAGTCTCTGTGACAGGAATCTATCTCTCCAGCATGTTCTATTTATTGTTGTGGTGAGGTTTAGCTCACTAAAGCATGTGGCTCGCAGTGACTTGGATATCTTCAGGAGGGGTATGTCCATCAATTCTGAGTTGGACATGGCTTTGTAAGTCAGGCAGAGATCACCTCTGAGTAAGCGATATGCAACTGAGTACAGCCGGAGTTTTTTCAGTTGGGCTGCATAGGACATATGTTTGAGGTCAGTAATCCTCTTGGTGAGGTACTTTTGTGGTCTTTCCAACTGTTGGAAGTGTCTTGTGAGGTACATCCCAAATGGGGCATTGTATTCTATGATGGGTCTAATGACTGACGAGTAGAGGGGCACTATAACCTCTTTATTTCTAGATGTGAACCCTTTAGTAATTAGATGGGCCACATAGACGGATTTCCTAACTACTATGGCAATATGATTGCCAAAGGAGAGATTACTATCTACCTGGGTCCCCAGATCTCTTATTACCTCGTCTGTATTAAGGGGACTGCCACCTATGTGGTAATTCGTGGGTGTTTTGTTTTCCCAAATGGGATGACTATGCATTTTGTGGCATTTAGCTTGAGGCCATGACTTTGACACCAGGTGTCTGTCTCAGTAAGGCCCTTTTGGCAGATGTCCGTGTCAGCCTGAGAGTCAATTATGGCTCCCAGTTTGCAGTCATCTGTGAACTTGGTTAGCCATAGTCCTCCTGTGTTTGCCTGTACTTCTGAGAAGTATATGCCAAAAAGTAGGGGTCCCAGGACTGAGCCTTGTGGGACACCACTTGTGACTGGTTTAGAGTTGGACCTGGAGCCCGCTATTCTTACCGTGTGAGTTCTGTCTGTAAGCCACTTGTCAACCCATCTTGTGATGTAGGAGTTTATGTTCAGGCTGGTGAGTTTTTCTGTAATACCTGAGTGGGGAATGGTGTCGAAAGCCTTGGCGAGGTCAAGGTAGGCTGTGTGAACCACCTTTCCCTCATCTATGGTCTTGGTGACTGTCTCGAAGAAGTCAACCAGGTTTAGTAGGCATGATCTGCCCTTAACAAAGCCAAACTGGGTCGGGTCAAGTGTTTCGAGGTTCCCAATGTCTTTGTTAATGAGCTCCATGATGATGCGCTCCATAGCCTTGTAGACCAGGCTAGTCAGGCTTATGGGACGATAGTTACCAGGGTCAGTTGTGGCCCCTCCTTTGTGGAGAGGAATAACCATTGCTGTGCACCATTCTATGGGCACATAACCTGTGGAGAGACTGAGGTTGAACAGAGTGTTTAGGTGGGGGGTTAGTTTGTTCTGTAGTTCATGCAAGAACGCAGCCTGGGACACCATCTGGTCCCACTGACGCTGTGTTTTTGGATTTTGAAAGGGCTGTTTTCACCTGTGCGTCTGTAATTTTTTGGACACTGCCCTTTTCCAGTATTGTTGTGGGCCCTTTTGGAGGTGAGAGGGGGGTGAAGTTTGCACTGAATTTATCTGCCAGGATGTTGGCAATATCAGTAGGTTTAGTATATTTTGTGCTATTTTGCACTAGTTCAGTGCATATCTGTGAGTTGCCACTTAGATTCTTAACATAGCTAAAGAAGGCTTTGTGTTTATCTTTTGAATCTTTGGCTATTTTTCTTTCGAAGTTAGCCTTGGATGATTTCATGAGGGACCTTAGTTTCTTACTGATATGGATCAGGAATGTCTTTCCTTGTTGGGATTTGCTTTTTTTCCAAACTAGTTTCCTCCTTCTATTGTATAGCCTGTTTATGGCAGGGGTCCACAAAACTGGTTTCATTCTGTATCCGGCATACCAGAATCTGTTTCAAAATGTTCATGTTACCAAATCCAGCTGTGAGCAAATCAGTTAAACCATTGCTGTTCTATCAAGTTACATAAACTCAATGGGCCCAACTCGTAAGCAATCACTACTATGCATTATAACTCTCACCAAAATTAGCAGATGCATCAAGAGTTTTACATCAATAAAGCCAAATCAAAGGATTCTTACACCCTTAAACACTTGTCACCATTTCACTGACAGAATGTTCAAGTGTTTTCTTCCCAAAAAGTGAAACAAGTGAGGGAATGACTCAATGTAGCGGAGGGGGCTACACTGCTGTCAGCAGTGATTTCTAAACACTAGCTGCCATCTTTCAACCCATGATACAGATACATCTTAGGGATATCAAAGGCTCAAATTTAGCCTACATTGTATAGTAGAACATTATACTGTTTTGTACACCCCCCAAAGGACATACACGTTTCAACAGACAGCTACTCAGCAGTAACAGCCCCTGATCCACTTACCAGGGTGCAAAGAACTCAACACGAATGAGATTGTGTTGCCTGATGCCACTCTCAAAGTCGTCATCAGTGAATTCAAGTACGTCTGAGGCTGCAGTGAAGGTAGATAGCAGAAAGAATAAATAGACAACAGGTCTCAATAACTGCAACATGACGTGAACTTGAACTGACACAGCCCAGCATATCCAAAAGTGAGAGACAAATTAAGAGGGGAAAAATGTCAGTCTCTCTTTCATTATGATTATGACCCACTTACTACGCTCCACTAAACTTAGAAAATATAAGAGAGTTATCTCTTCAGAAAACACTCTAGTGCCACAAGAAGATGGAAAGCAGTACCATGGAACACAGAGAGCAGCCGAAGCCGTTAATTTATTTACCTTTTCTTAATAGAATTTAGTCCCTTAGTTTAAATAGTGTGCACACACACAAACACACACACACACACACACACACACACACACACACACACACACACACACATACCCTTCTTGCAGCTCCCCCATGAGCTAAGGTAGTGATTCTGTCCTCTGCAAAGTCCTGTAGCGGTCCTCTGCAGCAGCCCAATGATTCCCTGTCCTCCATAACAGTCCTTTGCAGCAGCCTGATGATTCCCTGTCCTCCATAACAGCCTGCGCAGGCTTTCTGGGTCTTGCCATGAGATGTGAGTAGGCTGGAGCCTCCAGCCTGCAGGCGATGCAGTCCAGTGTTTTTCTGGTCTGTGCGGTCACCACTGCACAGACCTCTGGCCTGGCAGGGCGGTGTTCCCTGCCTTCCCTATCTGGACTGCCTAACAGAGCAGTCTGGAGTTCAGGAATGAAGCATGCATGTGTGCAGAATTCTGGACTGCCTAACACAGGAACTAAGCACACATGCTTGGTTCCGGGACTTCTCGTAAACTTTTTTTTTAAGTTTATATTTTATTTTCTACAGTAGTGGGGGAATTTAGTTTATTCCTTTTAGAGGTGGAGGGGCTGAAGACCTGCAGTCCTATAGCACGGGCCACCCCTGACTGAAGTATGCCTCCTAACATATATACACTATACTATAGATTGCTGCAAGAAATCCTTGAAATGTGCAGATATGGCACATATATTTGTTTCAGTTATACAGATTACAGTTTACAGCAGGGCATTTGTGCTACTGGTATAGATTTTTTAATTTAATGTAAATATTATTAAACAGTATTGTATAGTTGTGAATTGTGGAATTTCAACCCACAACCTCTGACTAAAGTCTAATATTGGAATCTTACAACTGGTTTGTGCTACAGACTAATGTATGCATACTTACTTTTACAGTTGGGGTATCATGCTCAATTTGATATAACTATATAAAATACCAAAAAAGCTATCTTTGATTTTTAATGCTACTGTAGCACTTATCTTCTGCTGCATACATACCACTTGCTTCCCTCAGTCTCTCCAATTGAGCTTCATGGGCCCAGACATTGGACTCACTATCCCTGGCAACAGGGGAAAGAACAGAAAACAGAAAACCATATGCATACTAGTATTACCTATATTAAGCTTCCTATGTCTTACAAGTACTTTCTTTAGTTGATATTAACAGAGCTGTGGGATGTCTGCAGACCTAAATTCCTCCAACCAGTGGTTGAGAGTATTCCTTTTTCTCCTCTGCAGGTCATTAAAATGATGCTCATATTGCTCTCCAGTGTGCAGGATACCAGTGGTACTGGATACAGCCTGGGCCAAACTATTTCACGCATCACACTTGAACTGGGAGTCAGACTAGTCCCCCTGCAGAATCCTTTGGCTGTTGTTCTAGCAGGAGTCCAATAAATGTTCTGGACTCCTGGCCACCCCACCTCTGTGCCCTAAACCTGGCACCTTGCCCACTAACACCAGTCATGTCTACCAGGAGACCTAGGCAATGGAGACTGATGTATTCCCGGCGATTCCAGTCATTGCGTTTACTGGGAGTGTGCACAGCCGAGCAACACGTTTGCATGATGGTAAGTTGACAGCAGCAGTGCCAATCAGTTTGGAACTGAATAATTGCAATTAGTAGGTTAATCTGATACTTGGCCTTAGTTTGAGGAGTGTCTACTGATGTAGCCTGGAAATATTTATTGGAAATTGGAAGGTAACTGTTAGGTGAGTTAGGTTTACAGACATGCACTGTGGGCATAAATGTAATGACCTGACACATTTGTTTTTACCTTTTTACACTGAGAAAAAAAAATAGATTTTTACACTGTGAGATTCAAACCTAGGGATAAGGGCAAAACATTTTCTTCAGCAGCGTTGATTTTCCATCTTTGCCACGAAAGAAGTGCTGCTCAGACATAATCAGGAATCATAAATAAACACAGGTAACAGTGAGCTGTTACACATGTTTTGGTGTGACCCGACAATGTTATTGGATATAGACCCAGTTGGCTATGTGTCTTAGGCAAATGTGAAGCCCATGCAAGTCCAGATAGCAGAATTAGTGCATGTTATACCCTCAGTAATACATCTGAAAACACAATACTGGTGTCTCATCCCTTATACATATAATTCATATCAGCTTCACTATCTAAAGTGTTATAAGTGAGAGTGAATGTAATGAGAAGTAGAACTACAGTAAAACTGTATGGAATATCCTGTATTAGAACTCAGTGCCATGTGTATGCAGCCTACACTTATACCTGTTGCCACAAGAAAGTTGAAATAACACTTTATGTATTTTATTTATTTATTTATTGACATTTGTTAACTGGGTTGGTCCAGCTGGGTTAGAAACCCATTTTCAGTGGAGACCCGAGGAGAAAAGCTCCAGTTATATTTAATATACATGTTATCAGAGAAAATAAGATAAATGTATTAACATTCAGTGTACATTTTACAGAGAAAAACAATTTACAGTTTGTTACATTCATTTAACATTTTGCAGAAAAAAGATTCCCATTTAGTCTACAGTATGAGAAAGTTGTGTAGTAATGATAAAACAAGGTCCAGGTACATCTAGAAATTTGCTAGCCATATCTAAAGATAAGGCAAAAAGAGGGGTAATATATATATATATATATATATATATATATATATATATATATATATATATATAATAGGATGAGCAGAGAAGGGATTAAGAGTAGGGTTGTATACCAGCAAAGGCCTTGTATATGTAGTAATCTTTAGTGATGAAGAATACCATGTGATTAGAAAGTGTATTAGTTTTATACTTTGAGAGATTTGGTAGGCTGTTTTTAGCAGTCTAGGTAGAATGAGTGGGAGTTATGAGCTTTGAAAGTGGGGAAGTGGGGGTTAGGAGAGGTTATGGCAGGGACAAGTTTTTCAGTTGAGCAGATGCTGTTTAAGTTCCTTTTTAAAGTGAGATGGGTGCATAATGGCACGTAGGTCTAAGGGAAGTTTGTTCCAGGACTGGGCAACTGAGCATTTGCATAGTAATTTTCCCACTTTTTTCTTTGGTGGATGGACTGCTAGTAGCTGCTGGTTTGAAGTGCAGAGGGACCGAGTTGGGGAGTAGGTGGATACAAAGGTAGAGAGAGCTGGACAGGAAGATGGTCTATATAGTATAGTGTACAGCTTGGAACTGTAATATTATCAGTAGCTGTGGGAATTCAAGCCATTGCAGGGAGTTTAGGGCAAAGCAGTGATGTGAGGTGTAGTGAGAGTTGGCAGTGAATCTAGCAATTTGATGATATCTTTGTTGGAGTTTAGTCAAGGTAGTGTGCTGGATATAGGTTAGTACTGGGGCAGCATAGAGAAGTGAGAGTAGGAGGAATGTCTGAGCTAGGGATAGTCTAGCATTTGGAGTTAGAAATTTTTTATTACGATACAGCAATCCTAGTTTCTGTTTTTTTTTTTTTTTTTTTTTTATACATTGGAGTAGGTATAGGTTAAATTTGAGATCTTCGTCTATTATGACACCTTTAGTTTGAGGTTCAGGCCGAATGATTGTGTTGTTGGAGGAAGTGATAGTAAAAGTGGATTTATGATGGGAAAGAGAGCAGAGGAGAAAAAGCAAGAGCTTAGTCTTTTTGAGGATGAGTTGATTACCTGACAGACATTTTTTGGTGGTAAGAAAGGAGTGTTGAGTGAGGCAATTCTGAGATGTTTGAGATGGAGATGAGTGTTGAGTCATTTGTATATTGGATGAGGGAAGAGTTTTTGCAAGATGTGTAGGGCTCATTTGTGAACACATTAAATAGTAAGGGACCCAAGATGGAAACCTGAGGAACTCCAGTAGGGCCTGAAATATAGGGAGAGTAGGAAGATAGCCATCTGACAGATTGTTGTCTACAAGATAGGTAGCTGGAGAACCAGGTAAGGGCGGTAGCAGATAGATTAAGGTTTGCAAGTTTGGTTAGGAGGCTGGAGTGAGATACTGTGTCAAAGGCTTTGGAAATGTCAAGGAAGAGATAGGATATGAGTAGATTGTTGTCATGAGCCTCTGCTATGGTGTGTGTGAAAGATAGGAGGGCAGTAGATGTACTATGGTTGGGGCGGAAACTATGTTGTATGGGAGTAAGAAGGTTTTGCTGGAGGAGGTATTTGAGAAGTTGTGAGTGAATACATTTTCTAGTATCTTAGAGAGGGGTGATAGGATGGCAATAGGATAATAGTTAGATGGGTCAGTAGAATGACCACCTTTATGGAGGGGGATAGTGAAGAAATATTTCCAGATTGATGGAACTGTAGCTTCCCGGATGGATTTATTGCTAAGAATTGATACAGGATAGGCTACAGAGTCAGCAGCACATTTGAGGAAAGATGGGGGGAGATTATCTGAGGAGGTGGAGCAGGGTTTACGTTTCAAAATAAGTGATTTAATGTAGGAGGAGGAGACAGGTTTAAAAGAGAAGAGATTTTTTATTAACATGATCAGGTGGGGTGGTGTAGTAGTTGTGTTTGAGTTGGAGTGAGTGAGGTTCTGGACTGTTTTGATAAAGTGCTTGTTAAGGAGAATAGTGGTTTCTTGTGGTCATTTGTTTGGGTAAGGAGAAGGATTTGAAGGGCAATCAGGGGAGAGGATATTGTTGAGGGTAGCCCAGAATTTATGGTGGTTGGATTTGTTGTCTAGTTGACCAGAGTTACAGTAACATGTTTTGTCCTTATTAGTTAGTTTCTTGACTAGATTCCACAATTCTCTATATTTTTGAAACAGGGGAGGTTCCTTTGTTTTATGCCAGGCTTTCCAGGTGCTGGATTATGCATTAGGGATCTAGTATCTTTAGAGAGCCAGGGAGCATAATTTGATTTGATTTTAATTTTCCTGGAGGGAGTAAGGGAGTTAAGGGTGTTTAGGAAAATGTTGTTGAATTTGTTGACTGCGTCATCGAATGGGAGAAGTCTAAGGATATACCAGTCAAAGCTAGACAATATGGAGTTGAATAGGAAGATATTAAAGTTAGATAGTTTATTTATTTATTTATTGCTATAAACTGCACTGTCACAACAGTAAAAAAAAATGGTTACACACCCTGTACTAGAACCCAGGACCATCTGTACTCTGGCCTTACACTTACATCTGCTGCCACAGGACTAGTTACACGACATTCCCTAATTTACTAATCATTCTTAAAGTTTCTGTGTTAACCACCGCACAATGCTGCTTAACAGGTTGATGCAGTGCCCAATAGAATTAATTGAATGTATCCAGTTTCTATTTTTAGCTATCTGGGTCCTGCCTGTAAATGTTCAGTCTGCTTCCTGGGTGGTCCAATTGTCCAATATGCACACTGCCGTTCTTCATGCAAATGGCATAAGCACAGATAAATGTGCCATTCATTTCCTCCATTTCCATGATTGTGCTCAGCATTGCATCTCACAAACACTGCCCCCCTAAAAAAATAAAAAAAAATATAGAAAAGTGAAAAAAGGGTAGATCTGGATTTGAACTCTCACTCCAATGAACCTTCAGAACACAAGAAGGGTGCCTTATCCCTCGTTGCCACACAAACAGCTTTGCAGCAAGGAACCAAAATCATTCTGCACACAACCAACTGCAAAATCATCTATAGTAATATGAAACCATACAACTGTTATTTCTACATTTATTTTTGGATGTAGTGCAATAAGTAATCATACAACCAGTTATGATTATTGCTTGCAAATATACAGCTGTGTTGTCCTACCTCTCTGTGTTTGTTTGTCATTCTTCACGTATCTCACCAGTAATCTGAGCCATGCAGTCTGTAAGCCATTCTATATCATTGGCCTTAAAATGTTTAAGGATATTAATTGGAAATAATATCATATGCAGGTGCCAGCAAATGAAGGGGAGTTTGGATGTTAATGAGCACAACCTGTGAATTGCGTGCTGCTTACTTACATTTCCAGACTTACATCTAACACTTTGTAAGTCTAACCTAGCACACCCACTGGGCATAGGACAGCCTGTAGTGCTGTTGTGTTTTCCTTCTCTCAACCAATAATCATTCACAGTTGCAATCTATTAAGAACAAACACTGAGGGAGCGCCTGCACTAATTTTACATCTCCTACATGGAGGCAAATGATGTGTGATGCATCGTCACTGTGCTAACAGCCTTGTATCTACACCATTTAAAAAAGACAACTGTGTAGCTAGGGAAACTGAAGGTGATGAGACTTGTTTATGTGGAGAAAACTGAACAGAGGCTACTACTTTTGGATATATCTGCAGAGAGGATTGCTGAAGTTCAGAAGGCATGTTTGCATTTTGTCAGGTACATACTGCATATGCTGGAATGTAATTAAGAAAATTTTGAAGCAAAGGCTTTTACACTTTTATCTGTATGCATTAGTTAGAAGTGTACTGATGCCATGGGCATATTTATCAAGGCATTTCACAGGTATAAGTGATTGACAATGCCTTAAAATGGAATGTTCTGTTTTAAATATGTACAAATGTTTCAGGGACAGTTCGTTTGATAGCACTTTTAGCATTTCAAAGATGGTTTCTTAGCAAAATGTGTCATTTGCCTGTTCTTTTGGTGTGTGTGGGGAAGCTGCATTTCTGTTATGGCACAAACAAGGATATGCTGCTACTGTTACTCTGCTTTTTTCATCCAGCCTGTTGTTCATATTTCAAATCTCTAGACTGTTTTATCTTTCTCCAGTGGGAAATACTAAGATTCTACCTTTTCTGTTATATCTGGGAACAGTTATTTTGTAGTTATGTGACACTTATGTGCATTATACTTCTGTTGTCTTTTAGGACACCTACGACTATGCCATCCATGCATCTCAATCGAAGACCACTCTTCACTGATGCTGAAAATCAAGTGATCATTGGTGTTTTTAGGCAAAATGGTGCCTTTTTGCTTGAAAGGGCATGGGTAGATATGGCATGCAGAATGCAGACTTGGTGGCAGATTGTTGACAACATTAATGCCATGGGTGGCCATGGCAGGACATATGAGCAAGTGCACTATAGGAGCACTGATATGATAACATCTGCATGGAGGAGAGCAGCTGCAGTGGGCCATGACTGGATGGGTACTGGGAAGGACCTGCTATAGAGGCACCACTAACACAGAATGAAGTGGTCGTGTCCACTGTCATGGATCCAGAGAGCTTCCAGAAAAGTGCAGAACAGCATATCCTCAACATCGGTGGAACAGTTTCAGGGACAGCAAGCATGTCCCAGAAGGAGCTTCCAGCTAGGCTTTTGTATCTCATTTGTTGAATACTGTTACACAGCAAAACAACTGAGATCAATACATTAATTCTGTGTCACAAGAATTTTTTTGGTGGGAGAACATGAAGATTGTTACAGTTAACACTTTATGATTGATTAGTTTAGCTTGGAGTTGTCATCCAAGTTCTTGTTGAAAGTATAGTTAATGGACATATAAAGAATTACCCCTGTGTTACTGTTAATTGTGATGATGTTGCCCTTACCTTTTGCTTAACTTCTTCCAGGACCATCTGGCTTGCAGATGGTAAGCCAAACATTTTTATGTCGGTACTGATAAGAAATTTAAAGAAACATTTTAGTGTATGATGTTGATGTCAGGACAGTTGTGTGTATTGCTGTATGGTCTAATATTGGCAGCACTGTTGCTTTGATAGCATATATTGGAGTATAGCAGTTTAGGTAATAATTATTCATGTGTTTGTTGCTTTTTATCACAGGGGATCCTGACAGTGGAAACTTCTAGCAACTGACATCAGTGTATCAGGAGACTCTGATGATGATGGTGGCCAAACAGAGGTATAGTCAAGGGGTGCAGAGGTTAAATCTGACACTGAGGTTGATATACAGCCATCCCCTGCAAGTCCATCTGATATAGCCAGTAGGCCTACACCTTCCCATTCCTGTGAGACCTCAGATATTGGACAGGTGGAGGGTGAGGCCATTGATCAGGGAAGTGCAGTTACTGCAGCTTCATTGCCTGCTGACTCTGGCTAGAGCCAAAGTGTGGGAGAGGTGCCACGCAGGAAGGTTGTTAGGGGTGCTTCGGGGAGACCTGCTGTCTCTCCTCTAACTGATGCAGGTATTGCTTCTCGTGCCACTCAGCATATGTTTAGGGCCATCATGGAGGCACAGGAATGTTCCCATAGGTGCTCCAGACAAATGCTTAGGGTTGTAGATGTAGCACAGGCTGACATGCGTGACTGTCTCCACTGTGTTGTCGATTCAATGGAACGGATGAATGACAACTTCGAAAGAGGGGTGTCTGTGATGGAACAAGTGGTGCCTGTAATGGAACATCTGCTGGGAGGGGAACAGCATTCTCATTGGCAGAGGTCAGCCACATCATCTGCTGTTAGCCAACATGGCCATGCCCAGTCACGCTCCCATAGTGACAGTACTTACACTACTCCATCACTGGGTGATCTGTCCCTACCCAGGCATGGCAGGCCACACAGTGTTGGTCCTGAATGTTCTTGTGAAGGGAGCTCGTCCAGCAGACATCAGTCACATTCAGGTAGCAGCAGTGCATCTGACCATGGGCATGGATGTGCCAGTGCAACTTTTTCTCGTGGTCAGGGATAACAAAGATGAACTACCATCCCTACCATGCATGGTCCACACCTGTCCATCATACCAAGATGTAGAGCTAGCACAGAGGTTAGATGTGTTAATGCAGACACTTACACATCAGTTTCACCTGGAGGACCCCTACAGACACACACACAACAGTTACATTGTTCAGCCATGCAGCTTAAAACTCATTTTGTCTAACTGGCCATTTGTTGGTTTACCCAAATGTCTGCCTGCTTCTCTTTCATACTCACACACACTCACCAACCTTTTGCATCATCCTAGGCTTCCTGCCCCTCTACACAGCACCCTGTGCAAATGATGATAACTGTGTCATATCCCTGTTTTGTATCTTTTAGATTCAGGAATACCTAAGCTTTGTGTCTGATGCTCAGGGTGCATGGCTGACTTAGTGCTTAGTATATCTGCATTTTTGATGTTGAACTGATAATTGTAACTTTGACTTACATTGGCCTTAGAAAGTTAGACATTTGATAGCATCAACATTTCTTAACTTTATTGTGAATGATCTTGTGAGGATTGTGAAGTCTGAAACTGAAATGTGTATCATTACTTTCTAACTTCTGTCTTTAATGATTTTCCATTACAAACATATGGTGCTAAACTCAGGGCATGCAGTGATCATCAGTACTTTTTCAGAGGTATGACTATGTGAATCTTTGATGCCTGAGGCCTACTACTTAATAATGGACACACATAAGTTAAATAATTCTCTGCTGTCACATGTTAAGGTAATTCCTGTACAAATCTCCCACCTTTTACTTGCTTACAGTACCAAGTAATTAAATACAGGGATATGCCACTCATTCATATTATTACATAATACACTCCAGGTTCAAAACTTACCTTGTAAATGCAGCAGTTGCAGCAGTTTTAGTTTAGGGCTAACTCTGTCTGATGCGAGCAGTACACAGCAAATACATGGGGAGGTAAAACTTGTAAGAGTTGCCTGGCATCAATGTTAGCTTATGTATTTGCATAGGAGGAAGGTTTCAGTCCCTTAGATGGTGAGTGAGTGTGCTATGCATTGCCTTTTAGTCAATGCGAGGGCATATTGAGCATGCCTACATCTGCCTACACCCACAGCAGCTGATTGTTCCCCTATGACACTTCATCTGCATGTTGCTGTGGTGACCATGGCATTGGTGGTGGGATGTATGGTTCTTCCCCTTGCTGATCCTGCCAAAGCTGTTTTCTCAGGATGATGATGTGTAGCATGGTACATACTGTAAATATTTCAGTACATGCTTGTGGATTGTACTGCAGGGCTCCCCAGATGTATCTAGACACCAGAATAGTGACTTCAGCAGCCCAAACACAGGCTCTGTGATATGTTGGATTTGAGCATGTGCCTCATTATGGCATTCTTCAGCAGGTGCATATGCATTTCTGATAGGTGTCATCAGCCATGGTTCCAGTGCATAACCTGCATCCCACAGTAAAGGACACTGTGGGATATCCCCCCAGTGAACTTCTGATACAGTTGGGAGGTGTGCCAGACATGTGAGTCATGGTAACTTTCAGGGTTGCCAGCACACACATTCAAGATGATTCCCTTGGCATTACACACAACTTGGCAGTTAATAGAGTGGAAGCACTTTTTATTTATGTACTGCCTACCCTTTTCCCTAGGTGGTGCCTTAATTGCTATATGTGTGCAATATATGGCATTCAGTACTTCAGGGTAGTGTGCTACAGGGTAGAACTTCTGCATATTTCTGGCCCTCTACTCAGGAGTACGGGAAAATATATGTGGTCACTGGAATGTTGGAGCATAGCATTCAGGAATTGATGTAGGATCCTGGATGCGGATGCATGTGACACCCCCAGCATGTCCCTTGCTGGTCTCTTAAAGGTATTTGTAGCTAAGATGCTAAGTGCTACACATACCTGTGTCTCCACTGGGATGGGTTCACCTTGGTTTGCCCTGGCTCTGAGTTGAGGAAGACAGAGGTTGCTGAGTTCCTGTACTGTGTCTCTATCCACCCTGTAGCACTATACAATTTCCACATCACGTAGGTTGTGATAAATTAAACAGGGTCTGAAAAAATCTCTTCTCCTTCTTGACCATGGTCTATTAGCAGCAGCAACTGCATAGACGTCAGCCTGTTGCACATACAAATGAATGAAAGCAGCAACAGCCCCTAACATTCTTTCCATGTAGCCTAGTTTCCATGGTTATATTCCAATGTTTTGGAATTTACAGGAAAAACAGCACTGAGTCCACACTGTTGATTTATAGCTTGTTGAATAGCTCCTCCATCGTTGATTGGTTGATTAGCATACAATTCATTTGGTTATGCTGTAATTAGCATGCCATGGTGCTTACCTTGTTTTCGCAGCAATGTGCGCTACTTACTGAATCCAAAACAATGTGTATATGGACCATATAAACTTTATTGAATCTGGCTGAATGTGTTAACTTTAAACAGCTCCCATATGAAAGGCTCACATTACTTTTTCCCTCTCTTACTCTACTCATATGCAAGGATGCAATGCAGAACAAATTAAATTGCCATCCTTGTTGATTGATTAGCTTCTTGATTCTAATGCTGTTTGAGTTCTCTTTTACTTTCTCTACCTCCTTGACTGCTTATTTCAAAAAGCTTTCCCTTCTTCTCTCTATTTTACTCCCTTCAATTCCTCATTTCCCCTCTTTTGTCATATCCCTTTCTCAATTTGAACAATCATAACACAGAGTATATTAACCATAAACATCCTCCAATCACAAAGAAGTGTTCTGAAAATGCTGCTGATGTTGGTGCTTCAAGGTAATGCCTCCATCTCTTTCCACTTCACTTTGTTAACTGAATTTCCATCATGACTATTGCAATCCTGTTTCATCTGCTTACCTAACTACCAGGGGTGGCTCATGATACTGGACTGCTGGGCAGCACTACTGAAGGGATCACTGGGGGAAATGTTTCATTTTGATGTCAGTGAAGTGCTTGTGTAGACATGGACAAGCTAATGAAGGAATTGATGGGGAAATGGTGTCATTTACTGCTAGTATGGTTAAATTAATGAAGGGATCCATGTGAATATAATTGATGGTCACATCTGCGCATGGGGAGGGGGGTTAAAATAAATACGAAATCTGTCCAGTTGCTACTATTTTTATTTTATTGCATCTGAGGTCTAGTCACTATGTAAAGTTGGCTTTTAATTTATGGATGCAGGGGTTGTCTGTGAGTAAAAGTGACTGGCAATATTGTACCTGGTTTAAAATAAACATTTATTATTCTGGCTTTACAGAAGCAGTGTGCTTATTTCTTTACTTTCTGCAACAGTCGGGCATCAGCATTGTACTCAGTAAGTAGCTGTCTGTGATGGTCTGGCCAGGATGTGTGTGATAGCAAGTGATCATTTGCAGAGTGTTGCATTTAGTAGCGTTGCCATATAACAGCACTTGGCTTCTTCTCCCAGACACTCAGCAGTATAATGTATGCCTCTCGACATTTGCTCTTTTGCTTTTCATCCAAATCTAACACCACATCGGTACACAGAAGATAATTGCCTTTTTGAGGAGGGGGTAGGAAGGCAGGCGATATTCCCAGAAAGACCGAATATATTTCCTTATTCATGAGTTTTGTTCAGGGCATCAAGTCAAAAGTTAGTAAAAAAAAATCTTAGATGCATCCCAGTGCATCTAGAACTCTGACTTCTAGGATCCTAGCAGACCACCATCTTAATTCAGCTACTTTCTCTAGACTTGAAATTACAGTGGAGTCTTTAAAAGCATGAGGGGTGGGTAAAAATAAGATGACACATATGAAAGAAGTAATCTATCTGCATGGTGTAGCTCCAGGATGAGGGAGAAACAGAGCAGTGCAACAGGTGAGTGCACAGGAGACTAGTCAATAACAGGGGGATCCATGGAGTAATGATTGGAACTAGGCATCTAAGGTGTATATAGTCAGTAAAGTGGCTATAATGAGTGGGTTTGTACTGAAGCAGTCTGTAGATGAAAGTGAATGACCACATCTGTTTGAAAACAGGTAATGGTTATTGACCTGCTGTAATACAGCCCCATCCTGCTGTATTTGGCTTCACCCACTCAGTTGCTTCCTGCAACCCCCCCACTTGCTTTGAAGTCACCAGCAACCACTGCTAACTACCATATTCCATTAAAAATATGCTGTTCCTTCTGGCCCATTAACAATTATCCAATAGACTGACAGATGTGTCTTTCAACTCAAGTTCATTCTTAATGTAACTAATGAAGATAATTTTACTGTATATTCTGTATGCTCATTGTTCAAAATCTTATGGTCCGTATTTGCACATCTGGAATGTGAAATGAATGATTTGAAATTAGTTTATTTTTTGTTTTAAATAGTGCAAACAATGATATTCATCACACTGATCACTGCTACAGTAGCCCTCACTATATGGGCTATCTACTGCCAAGGATATTTAACAACTGCCCAGCTTCCAAAGCTTCAGGTCACCTTCCATGCACCGAAACTGTCAGGAAGCTTGAGTGGCTCTGACTAAAGTAAGTGCTTGGGTGCCAAGCCCTTCAGAGCTTTCTCGCTGTTGAAGATAATGCCCCTCTGAGGCTTTTGAGGATCAGTGGTCAGCTTGTGCTGTTCCTTTCCAGGGCAGATAAGTTCACTTTGGGGAAAAACCCTTTTGTTTAATAATTTTGCTTATTATATATACTTTCCTCTTCAGGAAAGTTATTTTAAAGTTAGGGACTGTTGTGAGACTACAATGTACTTTTAAAAAGAAGTGTTTTTCCTCTAGTTTCAAAATTGTTTAAAGTAAATGAAAACCATTTTTTTCCTATGGAGAAATTATGTTTATTTCACTTTGTGAGGCTAGCATGGTGTTTTAAAAAGGTTTTACTGTGTTTCTATGGAGAAAAAAGTGACTTTTTAGTGGATTTTTATTTTTCCAAGCACTTGCTGCTCATTTTCTCCTTGAAAAGGTGCACCGTTTTTGACTTGACCATGCAACAAACTAATTGTCAGTCCCATGGTCAGTCCTTCTTCCAGCCACAAAAAGAAAAAGTTAAGCAAGCAGCCTTTGCTACCCGAGCAAGCTAGCAATTTGCCTCAGCCACAGGTGGGTGACTGCTGTGCCATTAACTGAATCTCAGACCCCTCATCTTTTACCCTGAATCCCCCTGGTGTAGCATCTAAACGGCTATGAACTGGGGGTTAGCCATGTCTTCTGCAGCTGTTGGGGTCTCCTTAGTGGGCAAGTAAGAGCCACTCTTGTTGGTCCTAGAAGAGGGAGCAGGGAAGGTTTCCATATTTTGTTAGAATGTTGTGCCCATTCCTAGGGTAGCTGTTGCTGACAAAAATAACACTGCTCACCCTAGTTTGTCTGTCAAACAGAAGCAGAAATCTAAGCACGTATCTACTCTTCCTCAAATTTCCTTTGACAGGAGTGTTTTACTGGGTCTGGCACAAGGTTTAATACAGGCTACTGATCCTTCTTGTAAGGTAGTTTCTGGTAAAATAAAATGGAATACTTCCTTTCCTGAAGAGATTCTGAATTTGGACAGGAGGATGAAGGGACAGATACAGGGCTTTTCTCCTCTGATTTATGATTCAAATTCAGAGGAGAGCTCAGTTTCTGATCCTCCCTGTGGGGGGGGTTCTCTTTCTCTGAGACTATTTCTAGAATTTGTCGGGTCTATATTATAAGATCGACAGTTGAAAACATTGAATACCATATGGTCAATGTCTTCAAACATCGAACTTATAAAAACAACAAAAAAAAGAAATAGGTATCTTAACGGGTTTAAGCAGGGAGTCAAGCCCCCCTGCACCCCCCACACCCCCACTACTTAAATAGATCAACTCCGAGACCGAACTACATTGCAGTAAACAGAAATCTCCCCTTACAGAGATTTCCGTTTTCACGTTTGATGTTCTCCGCTTTTACTATTCTCGTGTCGACAATATCAGCTTCGATATTGTCGACTTTCAAGAATATAATATAGACCTGATTTGTCAATGCTTTCAGTGGAAGAACACTGAAACTACTATGAGCTGTACAGAAGGAACTTCCATAACCTGCACCCATTCCTCCATTTTTTTTTTGCCTTGAAGGATAGCTGTGTTACTGCCTGTAATTTTCCTGACAGTCAACCAGCTGCTCCTAAAAAGGCAGATAGGGTGTATTTGTTCCTCAATCTTTTTAATTTTTTTACACTCTTTTCAAACTTGATACAGCAGCTATAGTTTTAGGTAATTCTTCTGCTGCTCAACAGATAGTTAAATCCAATCCTACTCTTTCTGACAAGGCCCCTGTGCTTCAAAGGTGATCGAAAAGTGTGATGTATGGGATATACTGGTACAGGGAATCTCTTAAGATTTTTCAGCCCTCTTTTAAAAAAATTTCCAAGGGATTCTTTAACTCCTCATCCAATTTTGTTAAAAACAAAAAAACAAAATAAGAAGTCTCAGCAAAATGCAGGTAAACAGACATTTTAAGATGAAATAGCAAGGGAATTCTAAAAAGAATTCTGAAAACTCCTAAAATTGAGGACAGTCCAATAAGTCATAATGACTATTTAAGAGATTTTATTCTCCCCTCCTACCCTGGCACCTCCTTTTGTCTTCCAGAAAGTCTGAATATCCACTTTTCTCTTTGGCAACAGATGGTTCCAGACAAATGTGTTCTAAAGATCATTCATCAAGGCTACAGAAGGCAATGGGAGGAAATTTCTCCTTCCTAGGGTTTAACTTCTTTTCTTTTATTTTCACTTGTTTTTCATCAAATGCTGTCCCTGAGAGTGATAGAACCAGCTCCCTCTTCCCAAGTGGGAAGGGTTTTTTCAAGGATGTTTTAGTGACAAAGAAAGAAAATGCTTCGAGGCCAGTTTTGGATCTTTCTTCCTACACCTGTTTGTGATACTGCCCAACCTCAAAATGAAGTTGTTTTGTAACCTGTTACCTCTTCTTCATCACTCAAGTTTCCTAGTAATTCTAGATTTAAAAGATGCTTATCATCACATCCCCATTCATCCAGATTTCAGGTATTTCTTAAGGATTTCTGTGTCTGGATCACATTTTCAGTTCTCTGGCTTACCCTTTGGACTATCCAATGCAACAAGAGTGTTGTCAAAGTGTCTAAATCAAGTTATACAGCTAATTGCATGCTACAAAGTATCCATATTTTTCCATATTTAGATGATTTATTTATCTTTGCAGAGTCTTTTTTAAAGTGTCAGGAATCTCTGTCCTGATTGAAAGATCTCTTAGGGATTCTAAGATAACATCAAAAGTCTTTCTTGCCTGCTCATGGGATTGCACTTCTGGGAGGTCATCTAGACACCACAGCTCAAACAATTTTTCTTCCACAGGAAAGAATAGATCTGCATCTATGTCTACTTTTAGGGTTTTGTACTCCATCTTCAGTCACTGTGAGGGAATACCTCAGGATTTGGAGTGTCATGGCTTCTATGTTTCTCAGGATACACCTGGCAAGACTCCACATGAGAAAGACATAATGGCATATGAAGTCTCTTTGTTCCCAGCACCAATATTCTTCGTCTTTTTAAAACCCAGTGCTGGGATTTGTCAGAAGAGAAATCACTTGGTGGAGACAGAGGATATCACTAAGTCCAGGTCTCCCCTTCTCCCTCCATGTTACAAAGCAGTCAGTCACAACATACACTTCAGACTTTGCTTGGGGACCAGTGTCAGGAGGGACAAAAGTGCAAGGTGTGTGGGACACCATGGATGATATAAGCCCATAAATATAAAATATAAAAGGGATGCTTGCCCTGATCAAGGCACTCCTTTCTATGAATCATCTTTGCTCTCCAGGCTCTCTTCAAGTTGTTACAGACAATACCAGAGTCACTTTGTACATCAGCACGCAAGAAGGATACAGGTCATACTCCCTTTGCAGGCTACCCATGTTAACTTGAGATATAGCTTAACATCACAATCACACTCTACAGGTACCTACATTCTGCCAGGGCAATAACTGTGCAGCAGACAAGCTGAGCAAAACAAGGCCAGACCCTCATGAATGGAAACTAAATGGGGGGAGGGGTCTTACAAGATTTAATCCATCCATGGGGAGTTCCTCAAGTAGACTTCTTTGCCACCTCTGAGCAATCATTTGGCAAGATTTTGCTCCAGGACTCCATGCAAGAAGGCCTGAAAGACAGATGCATTTTCTTTTCCTTGAACAGGAATGTTCCTCTATGCTTTTTCACCATTTTCACTAATATCCAGGGTATTTCTGAAGATTCAGTAGGAATCTCCCAAGATCATTATGGATGATTCCCTCCTGACCAAGGCAACTGTGGTTCTCCCTTCATTTGGACATGGCCAGGGGCAACTACCACAATCTTCCTCTCAGACTGGACCTGCTCACACAAGAACAGGGGTGTTTGATACACCCCAACACCAATCAACTTCAATTGACTGTCTGGATGATAGGGTCTTAATTCCTTTTAGGCATCTTTTACTGAGGACACGCAGCAAGTACTAATGGAGGCTAGTAAATCTGCTACTAGAAAATCATATATTAGGAAATGGAAAAGGCTTTCTAGTGGTTGCCAAAAACATAACCAGGGCTACTTGTTCTCTGGTTTTACAATATTTGTGTGGGTTTTGCATAAGCATCATCCAAGAAAAACAGTGTTCCCTGCATGAGATTTTAATTTTGTATTAGAGAAGCTAATGCTTGCTCCACTTGATCTAGCTAACTTGGCTGACTTGAAGTTTTTAACATGGAAAACAGTTTTACTGATTGCTATGAACTCTACAAGAAGAGTATATCTGAGTTGCAGGCTCTTAAGGTGAGAATTTTAAAGTAATGTTTAAGGACGATGAAAATGGCCTTACTAATAAAGTTTCTTTATTTAAAAACTGCTTTAATCTTCCCCTGCATCCCACTATTAACACCTTTAAGCAGGTTTGCACTCAGGAGATTTTTGAATGTTTTTACACCCACAAGAGAAGGTACTATAACCTGACCCATGAGGAAACAAGTTTATTGAACCAGCTGAGGGCTAACAGTAACTTACGGTTTATGAAACCAGACAAAGCGGGTGGTATGATTATTGCAGAGAGGACTGATTATGTTAATCACATGTTCACTACCTTGTATTGTAAAGAAAAATATGAAGTTGGGTCATGGAATGAGGTGAACATAGCTTACAGGAAGATCCAACTTCTAGAAGATTCCTTATTTCAAGGTAGTATAAACAAGGATATATTTAACTTTTTAACTATTGAACATCCTACCATCCTCATGATATTTGGAATCCCAAAGGCACACAAGAGTATTGAACATCCACCCTATAGACTCATTGTTACTTCCCACAATAGTGTCACCTACCCATTAAAGATTTTTGTGGACAGGTTAGTCTGAAATTCTGTGATGGAAATTGACCACATATTAAGAGACTTGTGGGACATACTTTTCAGGATCAAAGCAGATTATTATTTTGGCTTGGTTTGTTTTTCCACGACAGATGTTATCGATCTTTTCACATCCATCCCCCATCAAAAAGGGCTGTAACTATTCCAAGAGGTTTTGATTGAGAAAACTACCTTAAGGGGGTCAATCTTAAATTTTACCATGTTGGTCATGGAGGTCATATTTAAGAACAACTGGTTTGTGTTTGAAGGGGAATACTTCAGAGAAGTTAAGAGTGTAGCAATGGGAGCCAGTTGTGCCCCATTGTTTGCTAACCTTGTGATGCATTCCTGGGAAAGGAAACACATTTTGACTAGCCCCTTTCAAGAAAATTGGTACTGGTATTTGAGGTTTTTATATGACATGTTTATTTTGTGGAAGATTCCTGGTAGACAGGAACAGTTCTCGGACTATTTTAATGGTATTTGTGATTATTTTAAGTTCACATCCAATCACTCTGACCAGACTGTGGACTATTTGGATGTGACATTCAGTAAAGATGTGGATAACAAAAAATTTATTTCTAAAATGTATAGAAAACCTACATTCTCTAATGATTATTTAGATTTTAAAATTTGCCAAATGATCAGGGTGACAAGGATGTGTTCTGAACTGGAGGTTTTCAGATATGAGATGAGAACTCTTGTTCATTTTTTTTTTAGCTAGCGGTTACCTAAGGGACATGATCATTAACACTTGTAAGCAGATCACGGGTGGTTGGGCTACTCAGTATATTCCCCCATTTGGTATTCCCCTTGTGGAAAACAATTCACAGGTTGACAAGGGGTCACATGTTCAGTCTATGGTTTTAACTTATGGTGACATTAGTGAAAAGGTGAGACAGATACTGGAGAAAAACTGGGTTATACTCAGGGGTAATAGTAAGATTTTTGAGAGTGTTGGTAACACCCCTAGGTTTGTATATAGAACTGACTTCAACTTGAAATATTTGTTAGAGCACCCAAAGGTCCCAGTAAATTTAAATTCCAAGGGTACGTTTAAGTGTGGTGCCTGTGGTTACTGTAGGTATATCCTGGAAGAGAGTGACATCTGTGTAGGTGACCATCTCATGAAGGTCAGATTAGCCACAGGAAACTGTGGGTCAAGGGGTCTGGTTTACATTGCAGTGTGTACAGGTGGCAAACAATTTTATATTGAGAAAACTGAGAGACCCTTTCGAAAACGCATTTATGAGCATCTATATGCAATAAGAACTAGAAATGAAAATAATGATTTATTTAGGCACCTAGAAAATTCTCCCCTTTGCAATGGATTCCAATTTGGTATTTTACAAATAGTGAAGGAAGACATTGGGGGGGACATTGACAAAGTAAACTGATAACAATGGAACTTTTTTGGCAACTGAGGTTAAATGCCAATATTAGTCGAGGTATTAATGATTTCTGTTCCCTAATGCCTATTTTGAAATACAAATCTACTATTTTAACATGATTGTTTTATTTTTTTTTATTTTAAATTATACTGGATCTTTTAGTGGTGATGATGTCCCTAATTTTAATTGATGGGAGGTGTTGTTTTTTTACTATTTAAACTACTTGTAAAGTTGTGTAATTTGTTCTGATAAAGTCCTGAATTTTTATCAACAAAAGCGCTTGACTGGAGATTTTTTACTTCTGTACTGCGTTTTTAACTGTGAAGTACCATTAAAGCTAGTCCTACTACAGGTGGTTTTCTGGGCAATTCTTTACAAGGTATTTGTGTTTTATATGGTTGTGGTTTACCTTGTTGGCATAAACAAAGATATTGCAATAAACAGACCATGCTGTAGTATAAGGTTTTACATATACTATGTGTAAGGAGGTAAAACTGCATAAAATGTATGTGTGAAATAAACACATCAAGGCAGATGCACAGTGCACCCTGCATGGGATCCCAGCAAGCATTATTAGGCAACAGTAACATATGGTCAGATGTAGAACTGTTCCTGAAGGGAGAGTAAGGCATAAGATCTGGTACAGGAAAAGCATACAAATAGTCAGGGACACCACTGTGAAAAGTCAAGTAAACACTGCCCATGCAGAAAAACACTCTCAAAACTGATAACTGGTAGGGTACCCAACAAATAAATAAGTAACATTGTAGCAATACTATACCATGTAAAGATGTGCCCTGTGTGGACAATGTTTGTAATCCTTAGGGTTTTATTTTAAGTCTTTTGGGTTTCTAATATCATAATAGGAATGGACCCCATTCCCAACTAAAAGTATGATTAAAATTCTTGAAATTAGTATTGTTTCAATTTTTGATGTGAGTAAAATTCCTCTTTGCATCACCAGCAATGTGCCCAGAACTGACTCCTTCTGTAATTTATGTGGAATTCCATGTGTCAGTGGTAAATATGACTCTACATTCTGTTTTATGAAACCCATTGCTCTTGCTACTATTGGAAATGCCTGCATTTCTTTCTTCCACACTGCCCTCATTTCTGCCTGCAAATCTTGGTATTTTATAACTTTGTGTCTCTCTGTATGTAAGACACTGTATTCATTGGGTGCAGCAATTCCAGTGAACAATGCTACTTTTCTCGTATCTATTTTTTGAACTGTTGGTGATGAGTGAGCCCATGCGATATAAACCTCATTGTTTTCTATGATGCTTTGTGGCTCATGTTTCCAATGTTTTTCAGCTACTTCAATATTATAATGTTTGCACAATCCCCAGCGCAACATTCTTGCCACATCTTTATGCCTTTTAGCATACGGTCCTTCTTCCATTAGTACGTCACAACCCACAACAAGTTGTGCAACTGTTGCCATTCTGTTTTACAAAATCTACATTTGTCTGTTTCTCCCACACGTTCAATAAAGTTCGTAAAGCAATGTGTATGCAGACCACAATCTTGTTATCTTTATTCTCCTTAGTGCATGACGCCATTATGTGGTCAGTTCTTTTCTGGATGAATCCTTTGTCACCACATGTGTACAGACATGTGAGTGGCAGAGCTTTAAGATGCAAATAAACGTAAACCCCCCTCTGTTATTTTCTCCTTCTCAAAGCCATGATAAGAATGGAAGAATGACACTATATAAGCACAGAACCATGCCACACAGCTGCATACTTAAAGGACATAGCTGCTTTTATCTGTCTAAGCATTTTGCAGAATAAATTCTCTCCCACCACTGGATGAAAGTCATCTAAAGATTGTAAGTGAGTACTGAGACATAATGGCATCATCAGCAGAGACAACAGCAGCAGGTTTATTAGTTCTTATGTCCTGTGGGCATTTCCCCTTATGCCAGCTATGTCCATTCTATGCCCCTGATAGCTGGGCATGCCATGCCCATCTCTGTGCATTTTGAACTATGATGCAACGACACTATAACCAATGATGTGGGCTCCAACTGCTTTTACACAGATTTCTTACTCAGTAATAGACTCTGCAGCTACAGGTGAAGTTATATGTTTATACATTATACATAATATACCTACCAGTCCTACCAGCACCTGCTTTTGCCCGCACCTGCTGGACCGGAACACAATATGCATCAGAATCAGCTCACTTATATAATATTCTGGTGTATCCAGTTACACACCAGCAAAACCAGTCACACTGCATTACAACTACCACTATTCACTGCTATCTGGGTTATTCAGAATGACACTGGATGCCCTTGGACCCATTACAGCTAGTGCCATTTTCTCTTGCCCTCAATGAAAAAGGTGGAACCATCTAAGGGGTGAGATGTGAATGGTCACAAGACTCAGTATATTTGTATTTCGTATGACGATTCCAATGAGTCATACCCACATTCTGTGAGTTTGGTTACCTGCAAGAAATAGTAAACAAAAGATAATATAAATGTCACCCTTTCTTGCACATTTTTGATAGGATATCGCAAACTTATATGCACAGCTAACTTATAGATCCTGTAAACCAGTACAAAAGTAGAACTCACATTTTATTTTAAGTTTAAACAGGATACAACAATCCACATTCACTAAGCCATTGCAAAAACTTATACTCTTGGACAGGCCACAAAATTTTAAATTCACATTATGACCTTGTGAACCACTATGAACTGTGCTTTACTGCTTAAGTACACCATGACACTGCTACCACGGGTAACCCATATGGCCACGGTAGTAGCGTTTTACAAAACACAAAGATATAGCTAACTAATGGCCTGTTGCATTGTTGTATCACTCAAAAAAAAAAACAACGCAGCTTAATGAATCTCATGGAGAAACACCAACATTTAAACAGCCAAGCAGCAAACAGGTACACTAAAGCCTGTTACACAGAAATACTGATTTTTGAGCAGACCAAGGTACATATTTTACAATAGATAAACTTAAAAAAACATCAGTTAAATAATTCAGGGTAAAATCATGTGAACTGCTTTAGTCCATAAAATTCAATCTCATTTCACATAATTACTGTTGTTAACATGTCATTTGATTCATACTTGTTTAATAAAGGAATGATGGAATATATGTCAATTAACTGTGGGTGTTCTAAGCAAAAAAAATATATTCAGTGTTAATAAATGTATCTAGACAGCAACACGTTAATTACATCTGCCTCTATTTTGGCCAAATTTACCATTAAAAAAGACTTCACCTCCACTTTCTGATTTATTTAAAAGATAATTACATGACATGGAAAATGCTACTGGTACGTACTCTAATTCTTTCTTCAAGGCTTTTGAGGATTTGCCAAAATAAAAAGCACCACACAACCACTGTGCCAAATAAACATCATTCATTTAATTATATTTAACAAAAGTTCTTGTTGAATTAATACAGTTAGACAGCTGTTACCTACCACATTCAAAATTACCCTGCAGAAATATTTCAGCATCTTTATTCAATTTGTTGAATGGATTAGAAAGCCACACAAAGCTGTAATCCTCTTGACCACCTCTTCTAATCTACCTGGTACAATTTTTGTTAATTTACATTCCCTTAGTTAAAGTATTTTCCTTACCATATGTGTAATCCATAATAAGTACTACAAAATAGCACCTGTTGTCAGCTTATCCACTAAGCAAAGGGCTCACAAGTCACCCATCCTCAATTCTGTCCATCTGTACTTTGAGTTTAAATAATTCAGCTTTTTTACAGCTGTTTTTCTAAAATCAGTGCTTACAGTCCTGACTTACAAGGCAGTCATGTGCCCTAAATGCAGCTATAGTCTACTCCTAGCAAAAGTATTCTAGACATGATCAAACCCCAAACAATGAGTGCATTGTCAGACCCCACTATGATGGATCTCCTGCATATCCACAAAACAAACAACACCAGAATTACCCATTTTAAATATTTAAACTTTGCATGTGATATAACTAGGACTCGCTGGAGAAACATGTATATATCCCAGAGACTACCCTGTGTATGGAAAAGGCATTCTATCCATGTGAAGCAGAGTTCCTCCCTAACTCAATTCAAGTGCAACTTGGACAATTGAATAGGAAACTGGAAATTCATCCCTGGATTGGCACCCATGTCTCTAATGGACACAGGTAACCTGTAAATGGTTCATTTCCCAGGCCCATGCTTACACGTATCAAGGGTATCAGAACTTGTCAGATATTTTGGATGCATGGCTAGGCTTAAAAAGGGCCTTGTGGTCATTAGTCTAGTAAACACCTATGAATGAGTGACTTCCTATCACTGAAACATCCTCTAGCAGAGCAATGCCTGCTTCTTACATAAAACTAGAATAACTTTCTAAAGTCTACAGTTTTGAATGGTCAATACAACTGCGTTGAGGAAAATGCAGGCACACAAACTATTTTACGTGCTGTCCAGGATAACAGCATTAGAAAAAGACCATGCTTGTGAAGAGGAGATATATATTGTACTTTGGTAAGTGGTAGTCTAGTACAGTGTGGTGCTTTGTAGCTATGTCTTTCTCATAATATACTGGACTGTGGATACTCCATCCATGGCTACTCACTGTTACTAAGGGTGACAGTGCCAAGCATGATGCTTTCTGCTATACAGCTCTACACTTTGCCCACTCCCTATGCTTTTGTATAAAACCAAGCTCCCAATCAGTGGGAGACAGACAAATTGTGAATGTTACCAGACACAAGTAAAAAAAAAAAAGGCAGGCTTCCTAGTGAAAATATAACACCCTTAATTCCACGTTCCACAAATAAAACAACTCACTAAAGAGCAAAACTCACTGTAATGTTATTAAAGAGTTTGGCAGGAGGAGTGACCTCAACATTACTGCTACTTATGGGTACTAACTCTGAGGTGACTGTAATTGGATAAGGGGGGATATTCCATAACATAACTATATACTTAGCATGAAGGTCATCACAGTCACACTTTCTGTCTCACTCTTCTGAGGACTGCAGCTGTCATCCTAAAACAATTATTAGGAACCCATGAAAGCAAGTTAATGTTACTGCAAACATACAATAATGCACACTGTATCCCTACAAACATTATCTACAAATTCACAAACACCACAGTATCTATCCTCACACTACCCAAAATTCTCACCTACAGAAAAAACCTGCAGGCAAACATCTATTGCCTGCCACTTTTGAAGACTCACATATGACACTGTATTTCACACCCATCACATCATATTATCTCACATAATCCTATGCTGATTGCTTTTGCACCAGCAAATGTCTGCAGCTGACCTACTGTCCTTCCCAAGCTACTTCATCCTTTTTGTAACACATGAAGCTTTGCAACTGTTCACACTTTATAATAATCATTATCTGATACGTAAATGTACTTGATGATTAAATTAATTGTAACTTAAATATTACAATTCAAAATTGATCACACCAGTCTATTAATACTTTTAAACAATTAAATCTGAACATATTAATTAAACTGTTTACTAATCAATTAAAGTAATAATTAAGAATAAAGAGGTCCTGCTAAGATTAAAAAAATGGTACAGAAAAAAGCAGCAATGGGTGCCAAATTGACAACGTTTTTTTTTTAACCCAGATAGAAAATAATACTCCAGAATTATAAATTGTTCAGCCATTTACACTCTCTTCATTGTTAACTGACAACTAAAGTTTATATTGTTGTGGATTCATCCCATTTTCTGGGATGATCTCAATTTAAATGGATTTCACAATCACCCGACTATAACTTGAGTTAAAGTCTTTAATATTCTGCTCAATCAATCAATTAATGTCATTTTCTTATAATCCACAGGAAGCATGAGGAATAACATTGTGCAATATACATGGTATCCTCACTACATTCACAGACCAGATAATTAACCTTGCTATTGAGAGTTTCTGATGCAAGTATTTCAAAACTATGTTTTTACTAGAGTGTAGATCACACACATACACTTTTCACACTTGTAAAGTTCAACAGTGTATGCATGCCCACAAAAAACATTGATAAACTGAAATACTAAAAATCTTGCCAGACCAGTGATGATACATGAGGGATGCAACGCACAAAACATAGCATTTAGTTTATCAATGCCTGTAAATACTTTACTGCTTATATAGCATGGAAAACAATATGTTTAATTTACGTCATAAGACATTAGAATAACATGTATTTCATTACTTTCAAATGTCTCTTCAGGCAGTCAGTAAGCTTGATCAAGATGCACTCAACTCTGAACATACTGCAGCTGCCAGAAATATAAATAAGCTAAAAGTAACTTGTAACTTACATTGTCTTGTGATGCACCACAAAGCATTATGGTCGGATCACCCATATTAACATCACTTTGTTGTCATTTCTTCGAATGGAGTTCAAGAAATTAATCTCTTGAATTATACTCTGACAAAAAGTTCTTAAAATCCATTTCTAAAATGCCTAACACAATGGTTTTGATTTGCAATCTGATCATAATTCTCTATCCTATGATGAACTTTACTTCAATTATTATATATAATACAAAAGAAGCAGTGATGAACAAATCATCCGGAATAAAACATTAAAATCAACTAAGTCACTATGAAAGCCACTCCAGTTATTGTGAATGATACAGACATGCTAAAACTACAGTCACCCAGTTACTGTAACAAAACAAACAAAAAAAATGTTATAAAAATCAGAACACAGTAATCAATTTTTATTCAGCTTTAGTTAGGTGATATTACTTTTCTGTTCTCAGTGTTTCCTGATCTGATGATTTATCCATGAATAACGTATGAAATACTGGACCCAGTGTTATTTCTCTGCAAATTGTGATTAGATTGTGAAGGAACAGTGTGAAGAACACCAGACAGAGGCAGTATCTTTCAGATCCACAATAAAACACACACACACACACACACACACACACACACACACACACACACACACACACACACACACACACACACAGCATTTAGTTGTATACAAACTTCCACATGCTTTACCATTTTTTGAGTTATCTTAATACTTGTGATAAGGATGAAAAACAATGGCAAACACATGAAGACAGATGAAAGTTACATACGAATGGGAATAGACTCTATTCTGTTCAGTCACAATGCAAATCTCTTTTAGGCTGCCAATCAGTAATTTGATTAGTAACATTCAACAAATGTCACAAAGTTCCAGCCATCTTTTCAAATTCCATTTGGGAATCAAACATAGTATTGTCAATGTGAGAGACAAGGGGTAACATCATTTTTAGCTGAAAGAAGATGGTATGTACTACTATCAAAAGGCTAATCAATAAATACAAACTTGACTTGATCCCAATTAACAAACAGCAGCAAGAACCTAACCGACCTGTTTCCTAGTACATTGGCATATGTTCTGTAAGCAGGATTAACATCAAAAATTTACGTAAGACAATAAACAATCACAAAACTGAAACACTACAAATCTGCCTCCATGTAGTATTAAGCAGAATACTCCAGAAGAACTCAAACATAAATTGCAGACCAAAAAAAAAACAAAACAAAACAATGGTTCTAATAGTCCTTCTATGGATGCAGGCACTATGCCAGAGTGGCATGATGATGGGATATCATTGTTGCAAATTTTGAAAAAAGAACAAGGCATGCCAACCCAGATACATGACCATAGTTTATTAAAGTGCTTTAGTTGCTGCAGTGTAAAATGAAATTTCATCAGAACTAAAAACAACTAATTTCCTCTTATATTGAAAATCCTACCATGTCACCCTGACAGTAACACACTAAAAGAACCCGCATTTAAAATAAAATGTCTAAACAATTATATATTAAAAGAATACATAGATTCAACAACTGCAACAGTTCAAACGCATAAGTAAATAGTAAAACAAGTATTAAATAATATGTAACACCCCCAAAAATGTATTTCAGTATAAACCTGCTCATAGTTTAACTGAGCATAATAGTAAAGCACTAATAACAGAATGCGTTCATTTAAATCAAGGGATGTAGTGTTCAACAAAATTTTCCAATAATGCTTATTGCTGTTGAGTTAGGTTTCCCTGTCTCCTTCCCTGGTAAATCTTGGCACTTTCTTGAGAAAAAAATACATTTTTTTAAATCCCTGACAACTTTAACCTGTGAATGTTTGCTTAGTGTTCTAGTTTGATCTTTCTTTTTTATGATATACATATGTTCATATATTCATGTTCTTAATGCGTGTTCAACTTTTCCTATATAGAGTGAGCTATAATTTAAGCAACTGGTGTGGTAAACAACAGCCCTAGTTTTAAAACATATAGTCAAAAGCAACTACTAAACTATCTAGTGCAAAAAGAACTCCTTTCCCCCACATAACATGGCTTCTGTGCTTCCCATAGTACTAGCACTACCCTTCTAACCTGTATAAATACTGTCAATAAAGCTAGAGATAATGGCAAACTAGTTTCCACCTTATATCTAGATTTGTCTAAAGCCTTCAACACATTTTTTCACAGCAAAATTCTACTTCAGATGTCCTTATTAGGTCTCTCTCAACCCAGCCTTTTATGGTTCAAAAGCTACCTATTCAATAGGTATCAGTCAGTAAAATGGCACTCTACTCTACTCTCTCTCTCTCTCTCCCCATACCAACCAGTCATTGCCATTGTACCAGAAGTTTCTATTGGTCCCTCCTCTTTAACATTCTCACCAACACCCACCACACATCTACACAACAGGCCTCCCTAATACAGTACGCAAATGACTCCACATTCATTTGTACATCTGACAACATGGTACACATCCAAAAAATTACTCAGAAAGCTTTAACAGCTATTGACGCTTTGCTCTGTAATTCACAATTCATGCTCAACCCTAAAAAAAACCCTAATATTTCCCCCCAAATCATTCTCTCATAAAATGCACACACACACACATACACACACGCGCACGCGTGCATGCACACACACAGTTTAAAGTCCTCTCCATTGATAATACAAATATTCAAGTCATTATCATAGCAAATTATTAGGTAAGATAGTGGATGCTAATCTTAACTTCAAACTGTATTTACAAAATTGCATAAGGAAAACTCATCAAAAACTAAAGATGCTTTACAGAGCCCAAAACCTTCTCAGCAACACAGCTAACGCTATCCTTGCCACTACTTATCTCCTACCTACACTTCTTTATGGTGCTCCTGTTTGGTTTACTATCAAAATCTAGAATACACATTCAGCAAACAAGGATATGCTGAACGGCAATTGGCCAATTCCTGTGTTGCCAAACATTAATTGAGCAAGAGTCCTTATTAGTGAATGCTATTGTGCATTCACTGATATGAACTCGGTGAAGAGTAGAGATCTTGGTACAATGTGGATTGGGAAATTCATCCCTTTCCTCACTGTAGTATGATCTAAGAGTTGGAATATATAGTTAGCAGGGGGTGTGGAGGGCACAGCCCCCACAGGAGAGCCCCCCAGCAAAAAAGGTGAATTCCAGGGTAAGAGCTAGACTTACCTTAGCACCTATATGGACATCCCATTCGATATTCAGCAAAAATGATGAATCTGCTGAATTTGTTCATCAGATTCAACATTTTCACCTAATTAGTATACATGAATTCGGCATTGTCTTTCAATGTTAGCAATGTATTTTTTTTAATGTCAAAGATTTTGGTAGTAAACCATGCCATCCTTACTAACCTTCAGGCTTCACAAAAATCAAAACTTGAACAATGCTGCAACAAAGTTACTAAATTTGAAGCAAACACTCCTTACAGAACCCAACACTGTATAGCACTGCAAAGCCTAAATTATTAGAGCTACCCCATCAACTAACATATGTACAACTTTTTACCACCTCTAAAATTATCTGGCATCCATCTCTGCTTGTCCAACACTAAATAACATTCTACAAAGCTATGTTAGCAGCTGGTCATTATGATCCAATGACCAAAAACTCCTTATCTGTCCATAAACCTATCAAATCTGCTGGGCATTATAGCAGTGGGGGGTAGTTTCACCTCATCACTGATATTCTGTCCTGCCTTATATAAGTGGTATATTTTGAGTTATCTCTCGTTAAATCTGAACTTTGGCCGGCTAACATCTACCTGAAATCAACTGGACATATAAGTGAATTTAATATACTTTTATCTGCTCTTTTTCATATAGTACTGTATTTAATTTATTTATTTGTGTTTTTCACTTAATATTATCTCAACTGAAGTTTTGGCTGTCTCTCTACAGAGTGCTTGTTAGGATTTCTGTGTAGCCATTGATAGCTGTGGGGGAAGTTTCACCTCATCACTTATATTCTGACCTGCCTTATATAAGTGATACATTTTGAGTTATCACTGCTTAATATCTGAGCGTTTGCCAGTTAACATCTACCTGAAATCAACTGGACATATAAGTGAATTTAAGTACACTTTTATCTGCTCTTTTTCATATAGTACTGTATTTAAGTTATTTATTTGTGTTTTTCACTGAATATTAACTCAACTGAAGTTGTGGCTGTCTCTCTACAGAGTACTTGTTTGGATTTATGTGTAGCCATTGAGAGCAGTGGGGGTAGTTTCACCTCATCACTGATATTCTGTCCTGCCTTATACAAGTGGCAAATTTTGAGTTATCTCTGCTTAAAATCTGAGCTTTGGCTGGCTAACATCTACCTGAAATCAGCTGGACGTATAAGTGAATTTAAGTACACTTTTATCTGCTCTTTTTCATATAGTACTGTATTTAATTTGTTTATTTGTGTTTTTCACTTAATATTAACTCAGCTGAAGTTGTGGCTGTCCCTCTACAGTTGGTTCCCCACCCACCCTCCCTGTTCTTGTCTTGGTGTTAATGTTGGTGGCTTTGAAACTGCCTGCCCCTCTTGTAGATTTGTATTTGGATACTCCTTCTGGGCCCATCTCATTTGCTCACTCAACTGAGTGCAGTGAGAGCATATTCTGATTTCAGGCACCCCTACTGTGTGTACAAAGAGAGCATTTGGGAAGGACAACCCCTGTAGCCTCTTAATCCTGCTCTGTTCCCTCCTCAAAAAAACAAATAAATAAAATAAAATAAAATATATATATATTTTATTCAGCTGCTCTTACTGTAACTGTCTTAGTTGCTCTTCTACATGCTTTTATCTGTTCAGTTGCTCTTACTCTGCACTTATTACTGCTTGTTAGTAGCCTTCTAATTTACTGCTTTCTGCACTTGTTTTTTAGTCATTTGTTAATTTAATTGCATTAATTTGAACTGTATTTGCCGTAGTTTTGCTACACACTCGGGTGTGCTGGCCTGCACTGCAATTTGAATTGTATTTACTGCTGTTTTAACTGCTTTTCTGTACAAAAAAAAATGCTAAGCTTGTTTCTGGCCTTTCCTGTAACTAGTCAAGTCCAGATACAGACGTTGTATCCAGGACTGTTGGTAAGCTTCTGAGCCCCCAAGCCTTTCTGTGTTGGAGGGAAGCCTTCTAGCTTATCAGTGGGAGTGGTAAGCACTAGGTAGCCTATCTACCATGGGAAGAGTGGGTTTTGGCCCTAAAATTGTAGTTCATTGGCCGTTTGGGCAGCTTTTCCATATCTTTCTACTTTCTGGTTAAAAGCCTGTTTTGTGTTTGGTCCCTGCCTTTCCTGTAACTAGTCAAGTCCAGATACAGACGTTGTATCCAGGACTGTTGGTACGCTTCTGAGCCCCCCAAGCCCTTCTGTGTTGGAGAGAGGTAAGCACTAGGTTACCTATCTACCACAGGAGGAGTAGTTTCTGGCCCAGAAAGTATAGTTTATAGGCCGTTTGGGAAGCTTTTCCATCTCTTTCAACCTTCTGATTGAAAAGCCTGTGTTTGCGCTTGTTTCCTGCCTTTCCTGTTACTAGTCTAGTCCAGATACAGATTTGCTGTATCCAGGACTCTTTGTAAGCTTCTGAGCCCACCAAGCCTTTCCATGTTGGAGGGAAGCCTTCTAGCTTATCAGTGGGAGTGGTAAGCATCAGGTAGCCTATCTACTACAAAAGGAGTGGTCCCTGGCCCAGAAATTGTAACTATTGGCTTTTTGAGTATTTTTTTCCCATCTCTTCCAACTTTTTGGTTTGAAAGCCACACCTGTGCCTGTTTCCTGCCTTTCCTATAACTAGCATAGTCCAGTTACAGAGCTGCTGTATCCCGGATTGTTAGTAAGCTGCTGAGCCCCCCAAGCCTTTCTGTGTTGGAGGGAAGCTTTCTAGCTTATTAGTGGGAGTGGTAAGCATTAGGTAGCCTATCTACCACAAGAGGAGTGGTTCCTGGCCCCGAAATTGTAGCTATTGGCCATTTGGGCAGTTTTTTTCCATCTCTTTCAATGTTCTAGTTTAAAAGCTGCACTTGCGCTTGTTTCCCACCTTTCCTGTAACTAGCCTAGTCCAGATACAGAGCTGCTGTGTGCAGGACTGTTGGTAATTTTCTGAGCCCCGCAAGCCTTTCTCTGTTGGAAGAAAGTCTTCTAGCTTATCAGTGGTAGTGGTAAGCACTAGGCAGCCTGTCTACCATGAGAGGAGAGGTTCTTGGCCCAGAAATTGTAATTTATTGACCATTTGGACAGTCTGTCCATCTCTTTCAACTTTCTGGTTTAAAAGACCACATCTGCGCTTGTTTCCCATCTTTCCTGTAACTAACCTACTGGGTAGCACTAGAAAGCCTTAAACTGATACAAGCCTTCTAGCTTAGAAGAGACACTTTGGAGTGATTAAGTATCAGTTTTCTGTACTTTCTTGCTGTGCTTAACTGTTTTCCACCTAAACACAGATTTTCCAGAGTTTATTGTGATTTAAAAGCTTGTTTTTTCACATATTGTACTTATTTGACTGCCTGCACTTTTTCAAAAGTTATTTTCTGTTTAAATAATTTGTTTAACTGTTGTAGGCTACACACTAAAGTGCAATAACCTTTGCTGATCGTTTGTAGTCATTTAAAGTTGTTTTAAGTGTATTTTTTTACAGTTTTCGCTTAATCTTTGCCTTATCTTTAAAAAAAAAAATCCTTGTTTCCCACCTTTCTAAGCTAGTATAGTCCAGTTTTCAGGCTAGTGCTGAATTCAGGGCTGTGATACTAGTTTCTGAGTTGCCTATACCTTACTTGGATAGAAGGAAGTTTCTCTGTTCACCTGTGAGAGAGGGGAGCTTTGAGCAACCTATCTGTTCCTGGAAGAATGGTTCCAGCCCAGAAGTTAGTAGTTTATTGGCCATTTTGGGCTAATTTCTATCTTTTTCATTTCCCTACTATAAAAACTGCGTTTGCACAGTTTTGCACACCGGGCAGCTACAGTTAAATTACTCCTGGTTCCACTAAGTCTCCTCTTCAGTTTTTCCCCTTGAAACTAGTCTAACTCTAACCTAAGCACTCAAAAAGCATCCTACAGCCCAGCACTTCCTCAGACCTAATAGCAAGCACTAATATACCCTGACACTGATTGCCCAGCAGGGCAAGGCTCTTTATTCACCCCTCACCAACCAAGTGACTAAGCAGCTCACCCTACTATTCAGGCATGACCAAAGGGCAATTTCAGGTACACTCTCCAGTCCAGCTGGTGAATCTGGGTATCCTGAGGCAATGTTACAACTGCCTCATGTACAAAGACAACCCCCTCCTCCTACCACAAAACACTAACATATGCAAGAGATGCAATTATACAGCCAAACTAGAAGCTAAGCTGTCTCCACCCAAGACTGGAACAGACAGTCAAGAGGAGAAGGTTAAAACTTGCACCACACCTGCAGCTGCACAAAGACCTACTAAAACAGCATTGGCAAAAAATACACATCAATACACAAAATCATACTCGGACATTCTAAATAAAAACCTGCAGAAGCATCAGAGACCTCCAAAGCAGACACCCAAAAAACCTGCACCTCCCGTCACAAACCATACAACACATAAAACACAAAATCAGTGTGCCGCACAATCACAGCCCTTAAGGCAAAATAACATACCTAACACACTAGTAATAGGTGACTCTATAGTCAGGCACACTAACGTCCCACTCATTAGGTTGGACAAGCAGAAGGTTACTGTTAGCTGCCTGTCAGGAGCCAGAATCCGCCACATAACACAAACACTCAGGTCACTCCAGAACAAGTACAAATATGACTCTGTCATTGTTCATGTTGTTTTGAATGACCTGAGACATACATACCTCCCTGGACTGCCTGAGAAGAGACATGGAAGAGCTCTCTGATCATGTAGCCCAGGCTGGTATGACCCTGACCCTGAGTAGCATCCTGCCCTCACCAAGAATGATACCTCAGTATGAAGAAAAAAAAATGATCAATTTCAATAATTGGCTAAGCTTCTGGTGTCATTCAAAGGAGATCTAGTGTCTGTCAGCCTAGGACAACATGCTCAACAAGCCGTGTTGTTTCACAAGAGATGGCTTGCACCTGTCACCCCTAGGCTTTCGAATACTGGCTAAGGCTCTTGCTGCCCCCATAGTGCCTTTTTTAGGCAAGGCTCAAAAGTCAAACCCACCTCCGTAAACAGCACAATTAACAAAAAACTGAGGGTTGTGCTACTCAACGCCAGGAGTTTAAATCTCAAATTGCACGTGCTCGAAGCACTCCTCAGTATGGAGATCTTTGACATCTGTGCAGTAACTGAAACCTGGTTCAAGGCTCCAGTGAGTACACCAGCACTACCAGGCTACAATTCATACCACACGTTTCAGCCACAGAACACGGACCGAAACACAAAAGGATGCGGTGTATCCATATTCATCAAGGATACCTACACCTCCAGGTTAGTGGAGCAGCATAATACCTCTGAGGTCATCTATGTGCAACTAACATCGGGCAAATCTGCAATGCAAATTGTGGCCTGCTACAGATCACCCTCCATGACCCAGGACCACCACTCCACCTTTCTGGAGACACTGGAAAACATGAAGGTCCTACCGAACACCCTGATATTGGGTGATTTCAATTACCCTACCATTCACTAGGAAAACTACTGGAGTACAAACTCCCAGGCCCAGCGCTTCCTGGAATTCATCAACTCAAATGCCCTGGATCAGCTGGTAAACTCCCCTACCAAAGATGAAAACATGTTGGACCTGGTCATCACCAACATGGGCGACTGGGTGTTCCACACCAGAGGTCAACCCGTCACTGGTTTGATCAGACCATAAACTAATCAGTCTGGATGTCCACACCCCACCACCACCCCCAACTAAGGAAACCACAGTAAAAAACTTTTCTAAAGCAAACTTCACCTTACTTAAGACAGAGTTGGTAAGTTTCACAGCCCCCACGTTAAAGGATAACACTGCCCAAGATGCAGAAACCTTTACAAATGTACTCTATGAGCACCTACAAGGATGCATGGATCGTGCCATTCCTAGCAAAACCAACACTCACTCCTCTAAGAGAAGGAAACCAGTTTGGTGGACCCCTGCCATAAACAGGCTATACAATTGAAGTAGGAAACTAGTTCAGAAAAAAAGCAAATCCCAAGAAAGAAAGACATCCCTGATCAGTATCAGTAAGAAACTAAGGTCCCTCATGAAATCATTCAAGGCTAACTTCGAAAGAAAAATAGCCAAGGATTCAAAAGATAACCACAAAGCCTTCTTTAGCTATGCTAAGAATCTAAGTGGCAACTCGAAGATATGCACTGAACTAGTGCAAAATAGCACAAAATATACTGAACCTACTGATATTGCCAGCATCTTGGCAGATAGATTCAGCGCATACTTCACCCTCCTCTCACCCCCAAAAGGGCCCACAACAATACTAGAAAAGTGTAGTGTTCCAAAAATCACAGTTGCACAGGTGAAAACAGCCCTTTCATAAGCCAAAAACACTGCGCCAATGGGACCAGATGATGTCCCAGGCTGTGTCTTGCACGAACTACAGAACAAACTAACCCCCACCTAAACACACTGTTCAACCTCAGCCTCTCCACAGGCTACATGCCCATAGAATGGCGCACAGCAATGGTTATTCCTCTCCACAAAGGAGGGGCCATAACTGACCCTGGTAACTATTGCCCCATAAGCCTGACTAGCCTGGTCTGCAAGGCTATGGAGCACATCATCATGGAACTCATTAACAAAGACATTGAGAACCTCCAAACACTTGACCCGACCCAGTTTGGCTTTGTTAAGGGCAGATCATGCCTACTAAACCTGGTTGACTTCTTCATGATAGTTACCGAGGCCATAGATGAGGGAAAGGTGGTTCACGCAGCCTACCTTGACCTCTCCAAGGCTTTCGACACCATTCCTCACTCGGGTGTTACAGAAAAACTCACCAGCCTGAACATAAACCCCTACGTCATGAGATGGGTTGCCAACTGGCTTACAGACAGAACTCACACTGTAAGAATAGTGGGCTCTAGGTCCGACTCTAAACCAGTCACAAGTGGTGTCCCACAAGGCTCAGTCCTGGGACCCCTACTATTCGGCATATACTTCTCAGATGTACAGGCAAACACAGGAGGACTATGACTAACCAAGTTCGCTGATGACTGCAAACTGGGAGCCATAATTGACTCTCCGGCTGACATGGACATCCTCCAAAAGGGCCTTACTGAGACGAACACCTTGTGTCAAAATCATGGCCTCAAGCTAAATGCCAAAAAATGCATAGTCATCCCGTTTGGGAAAAACAAAACACCCACGAATTACCACATAGGTGGCAGCCCCCTTATTACAGAAGAGGTAATAAGAGATCTGGGTACCCAGGTAGATAGTAATCTCTCCTTTGACAATCATATTGCCAAAGTAGTTAGGAAATCCTTCTATGTGGCCCATCTAATTACTAAAGGGTTCGCTTCTAGAAATAAAGAGGTTATAGTGCCCCTCTACTCATCACTCATTAGACCCATCATAGAGTACAATGCCCCATTTGGGATGTACCTCACAAGACACTTCCAACAGCTGGAAAGACCACAAAAGTACCTCACCAAGAGGATTACTGGCCTCAAACATATGTCCTATGCAGCCCGACTGAAAAAATTCTTGCTGTACTCAGTTGCATATTGCTTACTCAGAGGTGATCTTTGCCTGACTTACAAAGCCATGTCCAACTCAGAATTGATGGACATGCTCCACCTAAAGAAATCCAAGTCACTGTAAGCTACGTGCTCTAGTGAGCTAAACCTCACCACAACAATAAATAGAACATGCTGGAGGGATAGATTCCTGTCACAGAGACTCCCCATGCTTCGGAACAAAATTCCAAACTACATTAGGCAAAGCCCCTCACTAAGACTCTTCAAGAGAAACCTTGACGAGTGGATGGGTAACAGAAAATACACCCATGGGATCACTTCATTGGCTCTGCTTGACAGAGGATCAGTTAATTAATCAATGAGACGGTGAAAGCCGACACACTCTGGCTAGGCTTATAAATGCCCTCGGGCAGATAGCCTAGTACCTACCTATGAACCTATATTCACACCATGTTGCTAAGGCCTGGAACTCCTTATCTCTATCGATAAGCTCAGTATTCCCCCTCTCATCCATTAAAACCATTCAGAAACACTTTCTAACCAAAAGCTGGCTCTGTTATTGCTCACCCAGGATAAACTATACCCCTAAATATGAGCAAATACCTATTCATACCTTACACCTCCTCACACTCCCTTCTTCTCTCACTTGCTTACATCTCTCAGTTTATCTCCCCTGGCCTTCTCTCTAAATATACTGTAATCCTGCTCTTCTGTCTCTTCATATTACAATTCCTGTTTGTTTTATACCAATTTACCTTTAATTTCTCTATAAATTGGCTTGAATTTCTCTAAATATTAAACTATTTTCCTATAATATGTATCTATGCATAAACAATGTTTTCATATTATGCCTAATTTGGTATAATTATTTAAACTAGAGATATTTTGGTATTATTTTTGAAGACTATAAAATTATTGTTCTAAAAATGTTTTGTAATACTTTGGAGTTTTTCTCTCCAGGCATCCCCTGAAGATTGGCTCCTATCTAGTTGGAATTTCCCTGTAATCAAATGTCAATAAACAAATAAACTGGGGGAAAAAAACTACAAAGTATAGCTATACCAGTATGGTTTATGTCATCTGGAAGAATTCATTGATACTCAAATAGATATAAGATGGAACACGGTTGTGGGAAGGGAGGGACAACCAAACAGCAGCTGGCTTCAACACTCTATCCAACTCTGCAGTGCATATTCTTTGTCCATTCAAACAAATCCTTCATATCAGGCTGTAGAGTTGGATTTTTACCTCACAGTCACAAGGTACAGCTTTTGATTCTCACCTTTGGTTACGGTTTGATTCCTTATTAGGTATGTAATAATCTGCAGGCTGATTGCCTGGTATTTACTTATGAACCTTATAGGTTCATAGGTTCATACTAGGCTATCTGCCCTAGGGCATTTATAAGCGTAGACAGAATGTGTTTGGCTTTCGCCACCCATTTTAAATTTATTTTGCTATGCCCTTTTTCGAGGTTAGTATACTGTGCCTCTGTCTAACAGTGACACAGAAGTGATACCTGGGGTAAACCTACGATCTCCCATCCACTCATCAAGATTCCTCTTGAACAGAGTCAATGAGGGACTCTGCCTAACCTGGACTGGGATTTTATTCCAGAGTGCGGGAGCCTCTGGTATATGAATCTGTCCCTCCAGCATGTCCTATTTATTTCAGTGCTGAGGTTCAAGTCTCTCGGGCACGTAGCTTGATGGGATTTGGATTTTCTGAGGTGCAGCATGTCCATTAATTCCGGGTTGGACATGGCTTTATATGTCAGGCACAGATCGCCTCTGAACAGGCGGTATGCCACTGAGTAGAGCTGGAGTTTCTTTAACCAGGCAGCATATGGCATCTGTTTGAGCCCTTTGATCCTCTTGGTGAAGTACTTTTGGGGTCTTTCCAGTTGCTGCAGGTGTCTGGTAAGGTACATCCCAAAAGGGGCATTGTACTCAATTATGGGCCTGATGAGGGATGAGTACGATGACCTCCCCTGATCTAGATGTGAATCCCTTCCCTATAAATTAGTACTCGGACTACAGGACTGATTTAGTTTGAAAACCCACTTTGAAAACCCACTGTCTGAAATAAGGCTTGAAGAAAGATACAAGTTTGCAAACTTATAAACCTTAGAAACTGTGATAAACGACAAATTACATCAGACAGACATTTATGTTAATCTAATCTCCAGTATAAATATGAACACAATTTTTTACAATTATGAGCAACAATAAATAATCTACTCCACACCGGCCATAATACCACATCCCCTCCAAACATCAACAACAATACAGATAGCATTGCTACTCATTTCAATAGACATTTTATTGGAGCAATACTTAAAATTAATCAATGACAATCCTCCAACCTCATAACCATACTGAATTATATTGAAAACAAAGTCACCTTGTTTCACTTTTGAACCTGTCTCAGCATCAGCTATTAGAAAATGCCTTCAAAATATAAAATTCATCATGTTAGCCACTGATATTCTTACATGATAATATATAAAAATGGCAGCAGATGGCCTACCCTTTTGTATCTTGATAAACTCATCCATAAAAAAGGACTATGTCCCCAGACTCTGGATAACAAAAAAAAAAAAAAAAAAAATCACCATTCCCCTGCAAATATCTATCTCAACTATCAATGTGTTTTGCAAAATACATCTATACCCAGCTCCTCAAATATACCAATAATAATCTCCTTTCTCAAACACGGCACGGTTTCTGTTCTCACCACAGCACAAGTACCACCTTCCTTAGCTTCACAAACACTTAAAACCTTCACAGAAATGCAGACAAGCTTGCATCATCTCTGTTCCATGACCTCACTAAAGTCTTTGAAACAATTCTCAACAGAAAATTTTTAATCAAACGTTCTTCCTTAAATCTTCACACAAACCCCTCTTATGGTTTCTGAGCTCCCTGTTCAATAGATATCAGGCTGTAAAGTGGCAACATGAATACTCACCATTTTTCTTAGTCTCTAGTGGAGTCCCTAAAGGATCAATCCTAGCACCATTAAAATGTAACATCTTAATAAATGCGATTCACACCACAACCGAGCATGCTGGCATAGTGCAATATGCAGATCTTCAACTCAGTTCCAACCCTTCAGAAGCTTTGGTAGATCAATCAAAAGTCCTTCTCGTCTACCGAGTCACGGTTACAAACCTCTAGCATAATCTTAATTGCAAAGAAAGCCAAGTCAATGTTCTTTCTGCTTTAATAGCACCTAAATGAAAAGGAAACTTTTACCATTTCACCAAAAGTAGTACTAAAACAGAAATAGTATCCCAAACTAAATAAGTAGAAGCAGCACAGATGAAAACCTAAAATTTGAGCAACACATTCATTAAAATGCACCAACAACTCAGCACACACTATCATACTGGATCCCTCCTCTAAGAAACAGAGAGAAAAAGTATAAAATTACCCGACCTTCTTACTTCATTTCTTTATACAACTTCCATTCCAACTAGCCTGCATTCTACACATACGAAACGTGGCACATGCTATAATAAGATAGTTGCTGCAAACCCTCCTGACAGACCACATCACTGTGTTGCTCTTACATAATTACACCAGACTGAGCTATCACAGCTCCTTACAGCATGCAATCTAATCTATAAACCTGAAAGCTGTCCGTATCGAAACAACATTCTTCAGTATTATTCATTAACAAGGGAACTACATTCAGGAAATAAATATCTCCCAATCACCAGCAAATTTAAAAAACACAGCAGGCAATTCACTGCCTGCTAAACAATGGAGCAACATATCAAATGAATTAAGACAGCTAGACAAACTGAAATGTTTTAAAGTTAGAGTCAAACAATACCTGTTCATCTCTTGGCTATGCCCCTGCTAGATACCTGGTTCACACTACCACCTCTAATCATGCAACCAAAAATCCTTTCCTAAGATAATCATACTAAGTCAGCTAATTGTATATCCATGTATCCATCTTCTTAATAGTATGCTAACAAAAACTAATCATACTAATCTTAGTACACATCACCTTTTTTCCTCCATCTCTACTTTTCTTGGTTATATCTTCATGATCTAATAAAATAATTTCATCTTTCATTACCTTGGTACTTTTACCACCTACATCTTTAACTAACACCTCTTTAATCTTCTCTTTCCTAACCCATTCTGGATAACACAACATATCACTTGTAGATTGGTCTATTTTCTTTATTTTAAAGTTGAAATAATTTATCCTGCCCATCCTTCTTGTGTATTACTGACATGCTTTACTTCAAACTTTTTAACCACTTACCAAGCTTCACTTCAACTCTCCAATATGTAAATTTTGTGTTTAATTTTATTCAATTTTATTTTTTCTGGGTTATGTTTGCTATTAAACCTTTATGATTCTCAACTCCATTGATGAAATTTCAAGAATTGTCATATTGTTTTTAAAATAATAACCACATGCTGTGTTTCACATCATTAATAACTGCATGCTGTGTTTCAGATCATTAATGTATGTTAAATGTGGAACTATTTCCACCTGGGTCTCTGCTGAAAATCGGCTTTGTCCAGATAGACGTCCCTGTCCAATAAATGAAAATAAATAAATAAATAAATGAATACATTAATACATAAGGGTAATGTTTCATGTTTTATGTACAAGGTACTTGATTTAGCTACTTCGATGACATTTAATTAGACAATCAGTAGGTCATTTAATCATACTTATCTTCTTGATTTCTAATATATACATATATATATATATATATATATATATATGTGATTTGAACTTTAAAAACACTATTTTTATACTACTAAACTTAATAAAATCGTAATGAAAATTCGAGTGCACAATTTAAGTGACAAAAGAAAAATTTAATTCTCTTAGTATTTCTTCACCAAAATGAGTGACGCACAGTGTTCAAATTGGCAATATGTTGTCACAGGCTTAAACTTGAGAATTAAAGTACAACTTAGGAGACTCAAGTGCAGAGATGCTTGGAAATTTTGCGTATTAAAGAGGATTAGTGGTTATTATGAGTTTAAGCTGCTGAATTTCAAAACCACTATGGAAACATATTTAGGGAACACAGGAATTTTGAAGATCAGAATGAGTGATGTACCTTACAATGTGTGAACCTTGAGAATTATGGAAAGACGGCATAAAACCCCCTTGGCTAGAAAAGTTACTCTGCTTATTTCAGTTTGTGTCTTCTTTTTAAGACATTCACAGTGCACTTAGCATTCCAGAGATGTAAAAAGGAAATTATGAATTATGTTGTGGTAGTATACAAAGCAAAACACAAATAAGTCCATTCATTATGATGCAAGTGCATAAAATCTTCTAAGACAATGGGTATTTTACAACAATCGTCCATGCAATAAATTTCAGTATGTAACAGCAACAAGTACTCAAAATTACCTCTTAGCAAGATCAGTGGGGATAAAAATATATGATTTTAAGAGATTTGGGGTAGACAAATGGACGTATTAGCAGTCAGAAAAAGGGCAGTCATTTAGGGGTTCTGTGGCAATGATTATGGCTTACAGGAAGACATAAACAGAAACTGTCAAGTTTGATGTGTAAGCAATGCAGAACACAAGACCTTTTGTTAAGCCATGGCTGAAGAATTCACATGCTGCAGTGCCTTTAAATTAAAAGACAACACTTCTTGTGCTCCAGAGATCCATTCATTCAAGCCTCAGCCTATGTTCACAAGTGAAAGATAAAACCTCTTCCTGATTTGTTTTTCAGTTAAGTAATGCTAGAATTAAACTAATGATCGAAAATTGGACAGCACAGTGGTGCAGCAGTTAACATTGGACCTCACAATAATAGGTTCTCTGGTTGATTCTTGGCTGGGGTGCCTTCTGTGTGGACTCTGCATGTCCTCCCTGTATTCATGTGGGTTTTCTCTGGGTGCTCCAGTTTTATCTCATGTTACAAAAACATGTATCTGGATCATTTTTCCCTGGCCCTCCTCTGAAAATTGGCTTGTTCAAAGTCAGACTCTCCTGGTAAACAAATGTTAAATAAATAAAAATGCATAACAATATCTAGAACATTAGGCTACACACACTAATTGGGGTTGAGGCAGCTGATGGCTATATATCTCAAAGAAAAGATGCATCTGTCAAAATGCATTTTAAAAATGCACAACTTTCCTACTTAGATAACTGGGTTGTGAAGCAGATGCTGTGTTTGTTTATTAGAAGGCAAATACTGTCTTAATAATGATTTCTAGCTGTCATAGGACTGAGAAAATGTTTGAACGGTCTGTCTCTGAGTGCTGCAGCTGTAACATGTCCACAGACACACAGACACACACACACACACACACACACACACACACACACACACACACACACACACACACACACACACACACAGTAATAAAATACTATGTAGCTTTCATAATGTGGTTTCTCCACCACAATATCACCATGCATATTGCCTCCAGGTCCACAAAGGGTATGTGCAGTGCAAATGCAAATTTGCTCTATACTATAAAGTATTTAAAATGCTTCTCTCAAAAACACCTGGCTGCAGCTCCACAGGAGCTGACATATAAGTTAATAAGTAAAAGTACAAACCTGGATGGCCAACTGCTCTTATATAAGAGTTCTGGCAAGCCTTACTTTGTCATCTTTGCTTTTTACAAGAAAAGTATAATTTTCCACCAGTGTGTTCTAGACATGCTCGCAGATAACATACACCTTTCATTATTCATTATTAAAACATGGTCCAAAAGACAGTTGGCTTCTGTCATTCAGATCTTGGCACCCTCCTTCCTTGAGAATAAAGGTACTTTTTCAGTTATCAAGCCTGCACATGTGTACCACCTGTTTTCCAAACTGGGGTTTGATAGATAAAATCTTTTGTCTCAAATTGCCTTTTTTTCTGAAACAGCCACATCTGTCATCTGTCATAGTATGCAATATATTATCCTCCAAAGTTTAGCAAGAACACCTAGACTCGTGTCTCACCAGTTGGAGTTTAGTATACCACCTAGACTCCTGTCTCACCATTTGGAGTTTAGTATACCAGGGGTGCTGGACTCCAGACTGTAATGCAAAAAAAAGATTTGTTAATTCAGCAATGTGTCCAATATACCAAAGAGAATGCCATCAAGATCCACATATTTTGGGTGGGGGGCATTCAGGTAAAAAATATAATGGAAGGGGTAGTTCAGTAGATAACATCTTGGGCTTCGCATGTCCCACGTCTCCCACCATTTATCCAGACATAGGTAGGCTTACACCCCTCAGAAAATACAGCTTTACTAACTTACTATTAATGAAAGATTACATATAGCATCAGAACAGAAACACATCAGCAGTTTCCCCCATTAAGCTTTGGTCTTTCATCAAAAGATACAGAAATCTCCAGAATTTTCAAACCTGACATTCACCTACTTTAGCTGACTTTGCCCACTCAATGAGATACCAGAGTCTTCACCGTTTAAAGCTATGGAATAGCACTTTGCTAATTTTGTTAACCTTATCAGACTGACGCAAGCATTTAAAGATCAAAGACAGAGGAGCTCTTTGTAGGCCTGTAACCTAATTCTTAAATAAGATTACACTCTGTTGGATCCTTGCATATATTTTTGTAAGACATGGTTACGTTCCTACTACTTTAGTTAACTCTTTTAAGCTCCACTCTCTTGTATTTTTCTGCCAATATGTCTAGCCATAATGTATAATGATTAGTCCAGAATAACACCCTCACCCTTACCTCCCCCCACCTAGACTCTTAACCCAGCTATACTACACGCCACTACTAACCACAGTCAGAATTAGCTAGTTGTCTTTACATACTTTAAAATCTTGTCTGACAACTTTGTTACTAATATTATAAATGACAAGAAACTATCTTAACTTGCAACATTTACTGTATATACTGTTGATAATCAATATCTTGTTAGTGTATTAAAGCCAACAACCTGTAATGTTGTTTACTATTGCTGCAACTTTGTATCTCTATTTATCATGTACACGATGTAGAGCTTTTCTCCCCGGGGCATCTGCTGAAAAAGGACCTGCATCCAGTCGGAATTTCCTGGTAAACAAAAGTAAAATAATAACAAAAAAAAGATTATTTTCAGTGTTACTGTTTAATGTTCTAAGTATGTTGATTACTTATTCCAAGTTTTTCTTTGTTCAACTTGTTGTTATGCTTGTATTTAGGGTCATAGTTTGGTACTAGGCTATCGCCCCTAGGGCCTATACAAGCCTAGCCAAGCAGTTACCGGGATATTTCTACCCACAATATTTACTTCCCTGGACGCTTGTCTAGCAGGGTGACTGAAGTGATCCCCAGGGTGAATTTCCTATCTCCAATCCAATTGACAAGGTTCCTTTTGAAAAGGGCCAAGGAGGTGCTCTGCTTACATGTATGGACAGTCTATTCCAGAGTATGGGAGTCTCTGGGTCAGGAACCTATTGCTCCAGCATTTTTTGTTCATTGTGATGACAAGATTTAGATCCCTGGAGTGTGTGGCTCTGAGGGATTGGGATTTCTTTAAGTGGAGCATGTCCAACAGCTCAGGGTTTGACATGGCCTTGTATGTTAAGCAGAGATTGCCTCTGAGTAGACAATATGCCACAGAGTGTAGCTGGAGTTTTTTTAGACAGTCAGCATAGAGCATCTGCTTTAGGCCTGTGATTCTTTTAGTGAGATATTTCTGTGGTCTTTCCAGCTGTTGCAGATGTCTTGTGATACATACCAAACGGGGCATTGTACTCTATAATGGGTCTAATGAGGGATGAGTACATTGGGACAATGACCTCCTTTTTTCTGGATGAAAAGCCCTTAGTGATGAGGTGTGCCACATAGAAGGATTTCCTGACTGTTGTGGCAATGTGGTTATTGAAGGTGAGACTACTGTCCACCTGTGTCCCTAAGTTTCTCATCACACTTTCAGTGTTTAGTGTAGTGCCACCTATGTGGTAATTCATGAGTACATGTTTTTTCCCAAAGGGGATGACTATATATTTCTTGGCATTAAGCTTGAGCCCATGGCTCTGGCACCAAGCATCTTTTTCTGTAATGCCCTTTTGTAGAATACCCACATCATTCGGGGATTCAGTAATGGCTCCCAGTTTGCAGTCATCTGTAAACTTTGTTAGCCAGAGTCCCTTAGTGTTGGCCTGTACATCAGAGAAGTAGATGCCAAACAAGAGCGGTCCCAGGACTGAACCCTGAGGTACTCCACTTGTCACTTGTCTGGAGCTGGATTTGGAGTTGGCTACTTTTACAGTCTGGGTTCTGTCAGTAAGCCAGTTGGCAACCCATCGAGTGATGTAGGGATTTATGCCCAGCTTAGTAAGTTTATCTATGATTCCAGAGTGGGGGGTGGTGTCAAAGGCCTTGGTGAGGTCCAGATATGCTATATGGACCACCTTACCCTCATCCAAAGCTCTGGAGACTGATTTGAAAAAATCAATCAGGTTCAGGAGAAAAGATCGGCCCTTCACAAACCCAAACTGGGTGGGATCCAGTGTTTGAAGGTTGCCAATGTCTTTGTTTATAAGTTCCATGATAATGCATTCCATGCCTCTGCAGATCAGGCTTATCAGACTGATGGGATGGTAATTCCAGGGATCCAAGGTGGATTTCACCCCTTGTGGAGTTGCATAACTGTAGCTGTGTGCCACTCAGTGGGCATGAAGCCTGAGGTGAGGCTATGATTAAACATGACACTTAGGTGAGGTGCCAGTTCATTCAGTAGCTCATGTAGTACGCAGCCTGGGATGTCATCTAGTCCCATGGATGCTGTATTCTTAGCTTTGGAGAGTGCGGTTACTACCTGTGTAGCTGTCATTACTGGAATTTGGCAATCTTTTGGTATTGAGATGGGCCCTTTAGGGGGTAAGAGGGAGGTGAAGTTGGCACTAAATCGATCTGCCAGGATATTGGCAATATCCTTGGGATCAGTATATTTAATGCCATTCTGTTGTAGTTCAGAGCAGATCTGAGCATTGCCATTTAGATTCTTGGCATAACTATAGAATGCCTTGTGGTTGTCTTTGGAATCTTTGGCAATTTTATTTTCGTAACTAGCTTTGGAAGATTTTATGAGGGATCTCAGCTTCTTACTAAGACTGGTAAGAGAGTTTTCTGCATCCTGGGATTTTCCTCTTTCTGCAACAGTTTCTTCCTTCTGTTGTATAGTTTGTTTATGGCAGGGGACCACCAGATTGGCTTCCTTTTTTTGGAGGAGAGTGTCTTGGTTCTATTTGGGATGGCACAATTCATGCACGAGTGGATGTGCTCGTACAGTGCCTTAGTGTAGGATTCAGCAGTCAAACTTTCAGCTCCCATCGCATGGGTGCCATGACATTTGTCACTTCTGACTTAAGTAGCATGAAGTTGGCTTTGGAGAAGTTTTTTACGGAGATTTCCTTACTGGGGGGTGGAGGTGGGATGTGGACGTCAAGGGTAATTTGCTTATGGTCAGACCTGACCAATGAGGGGGTGACCACTGGTGTGGAGCATCTATCTCCCATGTTGGTAATAACCAGGGCTAGGATACTGGAGCCACTGGTGGGACAAAGGATTAGTTGATCCAGAGTGCTGGAATTTATGAATTCCAAGAACCATTGGAAAAGGTGTTGGTACCTGAGTAGTTTTCCCAGTTAATGGCAGGGTAGTTGTAATCACCCAGTATTAGGGTGTTTGGTTGTATCTTAATATTTTCCAGTATGTTTAGAAAGGTGTAGTGAGAATCTTGGGGCATGGTGGGGGATCTGTAGCAAGCTACAATTTGGATTGCAGTCTTACCTAGTGTTAGTTGCACCTGGAGAATTTCAGATGCATTGTGTTGGGCAACTAGCCTGGAGGTGTGATTATCCTTAGTGAATATGGACACTCCTCTACCTTTAGTGTTTCGGTCTTGGTTTGGTGGCCGAAAAGTGTAGTAAGAGTTGTAGCCTGGTATTGCAGGGGTGCTCTCTGGAGTCTTGAACCAGGTCTCAGTTACTGCACAGATATCAATGTTCTCCATTTTTAGGAGTGCCTTGAGAGAGTGCATTTTGAGGTTTAGACATCTAGCATTGATTAGCGTTACCTTCAGATTTTGCACGCTTGTATCTGTTATGGTGGTGATTTTGTCCTTTGAACCTTGCCTAAAAAAAGGCACTATAAGGGTGGCAAAAGCTTTAGACAGTAACCTGAATCCCAGGGGTGACAGGTGCAGACAATCTCTGGCGAAGCATTGTGGTTTGTCAATCATGTCATCCCAGGCAGACAGATACTTGATCCCCTTTGAATGACACTAGAAGCTTAGCCAATTGTTGAAGTCAATCATTTTGTCCTTATACTGTGGTATCATTCTGGGCAAAGGCAGGGTGTTACTCAGGGCTAGGGTCATACCTGCCTGGGCCACATGATCTGAGAGTTCTTCCATGTCTATTTTCATGTAGTCCAGGGAGGTAGGTCTCAAGTCATTCACTCCAACATGGACAATGATAGAGTTGTATTTGTACTTGTTGTGGAATGACTTCAGTGCATGCATTATGTGGCAGATCCTGGCACCCAACAGGCAGCTGACTCTAATTTTCTCCTTGCTCAGCCTGGTGAGTGGGACATCAGTGTGCCTGACTATAGAGTCACCTATGAAGTGCTGGGTACGTTGTCTTGCCTTAGGGGCTGTTGTTGGTTGGCACACTGGTGTTGTGAGCGATGTGTCACTTTGGCTGTGGCTTTGAAATTAAAAAATAAACAATAGAAATGCACGCTAAACAAAACAAAAAGAAGTATCCTTACATATCAACACATATCATCGGACTTACCTATGAACCTTTAGCAATGCAAGCCTTTTCTAGATATACTTATGTTTAACTAGCTATGTGTCACTTTGGTTGTGACTGGTGTTTGTTTGCGTTTCAGCTTTGGAGGTCCTTGTTGCTTGGGCAGGTTAATGTTAATGGCCTCTGCATATGTTGGTTTAGTGTTGCTATGTGTGGGCGTTGATGGTGTGGGTTGTGAAGGGCTATGTGTTGCTTGAGATGTAGTGCAGGTGTTAACCTTCTCCTCTTGACTGTCTAGCACAATTTTGGCTGGAGAGGGCTTTGCTTCCAGTTTGGCTATGAAATTATGGCTTTGAAATTTAAAAATAAACAATAGAAATGCACACTAAACAAAACAAAAAGAAGTATCCCTACATATCAACACATATCATCTGACTTACCTATGAACCTTTTGCAATGCAAGCCTTTTCTAGATATACTTATGTTTAACAATCTGTGAATTATAACAGAAATGAGCCCTAAACAGGTTTTACCTACTTGGTGAATTATGGTCTATTTCTCCCATCCTTCTAGGAGTTACTATAATTTATGAGTTGATATGACATTTTCAAAAAAGTCTCTCAGTTCAAATCATTCTATTTAAGCATAGTTTACACATACAGATCTTACTAACATATAATCACTGCACTTAAAATCACATTTTATATTATTTTAAAAATATTTCGGTATCTCCTTGAAAATACTGAAGAACTACTGAAGTAAGTTGATCTAAGTGTTCAGTTTTTGCCTGTTTTCTCTACATAACGGTGGTAATTCAACTGAACCTAGCAACTTCAGACCCATTGCTATCCTCTCTCCCCTGTCTAAAATCCTTGAAAAATGCATCCACTCTCAACTAATTACATATATTATCCAAGAAAATCTCCTCATTTCTACACAGCATGGGTTTCACTCTAAACACAGCATGACTATTCTTATTTTCTTCTCTGAAACTATTGCTATGGCCAGAGACAACAACAAACTTGTATCCTGCCTGTTCCTTGATCTATCTAAAGTCTTCAACACTGTTTCTCACTCTCTACTCCTCTCCAAACTATTCCATCTCAACCACTCTCCCACTACCCTCAACTGATTCTCCAGCTACCTATCTAACAGACAGCAATCAGTTAGATGGCTTAACTCTTGCTCCCCTTTCCTCTCTATCCAAACTGGTGTACCCAAGCCTCCATCCTTGGCCCTCTGCTATTCAACGCCTTTACCAATAACCTCCATCCGTCTTGTGATCACTCCTCTATCAGCCAATATGCAGATGACTCCACATTGACATCTGTCTCTGAAAACTTGTCAGACCTGTTAACTACTACACAAAACTCTATTTTCTTCTGTAATAAGATGGCTCAATGACAATCAGCTCATCCTCAATCCCCATAAAACAGAGCTTCTCCTTTTTCTGCCTAACTCCCTCTCCCACTGTAAATCTACCTTTTCAATCTCTTCTCCTTAACAACACTGTTGTAAAAGCTGAAACACAAACTAAACTCATCTGCACCATTATTGATGACCAACTAAAATTTGGCCTACATTTCCAACAAAGCATAAAAAAAAAAAAAGCATCAAAAAGTAGGCCTACTTTACAGAAATAAAAAAAACCTTAGTGCAGAATCCAAAAATACCCTTGCTCAAAGTTTCTTACTACCCACCCTAATCTATGACTCATCTATCCTGACTAACCTATAATCTTCCCTTATTCACAAACTTGAATCAACATATGATAAAGTTGTTAGATTTGCTGTAAATCATCCCAACTCCTACCATCACTGCCTGGTCCTACAGAACCTTTACTAGCTTGAACTCCCACATCAGCTTACTCTCAACTCAACTCCAAACTGCTCTCTCCCTTCTCAATAACCCCGCTGCCTGCCCATCACTTTCCAAACTTCTGTCCTATTATACTCCCAATTATCCTCTTCGTAATTCCAACCAACTCTTACTACTGACCTATAAACCCTGTAAAAATATAGGTAATATCCTTTATAAATACTCTTGTCTCTCATAGCTGGAACAAACCTAAGTATAACTCGTGCCAACAACTTTAAAAAGATACTAAAAGATCACTTGCTTAACTTCAAGATCTGTCATTGCAATCACCCCACTTAACTTCCCATAAACCTTTGTCTATTCACAGTCTACAACCTCTACTTAGGAAGTGTCTTGGCATTACTTCTAATTCTTATAAATATTAGAACATGCTAGCTTTTCAGCACTGTGACTAAATTGTTTGTATGTTTATATTTTTAGTACTCACACTTTCTTATGTGACAACTATAATGTGTTCTGTATGCTGGCATTCCAGTTTGTATTCTATTTTATCTTATGTACAATGTTTATTTTACTTTTGATCACTGTAGACATTATTGGAGCTTTTCTCCTCGGGTCTCCACTGAAAATGGGTTTTTTGTAAATCAGCTGGACCAACACAGTTAACAAATGTGAAATAAATAAATAAATAAATAATATGTTTGTATTATGGCCTTGAAAAGCCTTCACTATTTTAAAAATCTGTATGGGAATCAAATACATTAGAAAATATGTGATCGCTTTCAGTGTGTGACCCAAAACATTTAAAGCTGATACATACCATCATTTCTGTCTTTTTTTCTTTTTGCTGGGAGGGGAGAGTAGTAAGCCTTAAAGCAATTATCTATGCAAACAAATAGCTCAAAGTGGCCTAGCAGATGATTCAAAGACCATCATCCGAATAGCACTTTAAAATTGAATTGCCTGTTTTGTATCTAGCCAGTAGGGATATTTGTGTGTGAATACGATGCATTACAGTGACATAAGCGTTGGTCCTGACTTCTACATTTTATATTCCTTCAGGCAAATACACAAATTTAAGTCTGTCAAACAAACCTTTTCCCTGCATAATCATGTTGCACACTCTGAAATCATTTTCTCAAAAACATTTTCTGAAACCCTTAAGATGTAACAACTTGTCCTGTGCTATCTTGTCCAAGACATTTCAAAAAATCCTTGGAAGTGTTCTTTCATGAATTCTTAGTTTGCACCTGCCAAGCTAACAGCTGTTTCTACTCTTCCAAAATAAAAGTAAGACAATCACACACACAAAAAAAAACCTTACAGAAGTAAGTCAATAACGGCAGTCTATTTAGAGTGATAAGCTGATCTAACAAGTCTCCATGTTTAGGGATAGACAAAGTATATTCTAGCAGTTTACATCAGTGTTAAGGCTTTAAACTCTAATGAGCTTTATCCTGTAGACCAAGGTTTGATTCCATCCACTTCCACTCTGAGTGAGTCTCCTAACCATATAGTGCTTTTTGGTTACCCTTAAATAAGGATGCTTGTGCACAGTGGACTTACCTGGTTAAGACATAAGCATGTGCTGTATTACTTCTGATTGTGTTTAAATAAACAATGGTAAACTTTTAGAAAGAAATATACAATACTCTTGACACTTCACTACTCTGCTTCATAAAAGAGACTCAGAGATAAACTTTTCTTCTTCTTTCGGATTTTTTCATTTAGGGGTTGCCACAGCAGATCACCTCTCCGCTCATGATTGGCAGTAAGCTGCAAAATTATTAATTATTAAATAGTTATCTCCTGAAAGTATAAAAGAATGTCTGGAGAAATTAACTCTGTGTTGCCCATTCTACAATGTACACAGCAGAGGGATCTTGCAGCTATCTTTTCATATCAGATCAGAAGTACAGGTCTACTACTGTAACACTTTCAGTGATATTTATAATACTAGTACTATTTTAAGCAACTGTATAATTTGTAGTAACAGTCCAAAATTGTAAAATGAAAGTTATGTCAATGCCAAATTCTAGCATGTACTTTTGCAATATGCTATAGCAATAAGAGAAGAGGAGGCGAGTGAGTTCCAAGAAGTACAAAGCAAACACACCATCCAGTAAGAAGTGCGTGGTATTACCCTGCCATGCACATGGGATGCATGAGATTCACTGATTAAAGACTGTGCCAAATATTACAGCTGGGTTCCTTGTCTTGGTTAATTTACAACAAATGGACAGATGAAAGCATGAATTCACTTCAAACATAGTAAGAAAACCAACAAAAGAAAAGAAAATAGGGGAAAAGTATTGCAAGTTTAAACTTTTTGGACTGTTACTACAAATTATACAGTTGCTTAAAATAGTACTAGAATATGAATGACATATCTCCCCAACTACCTGTCTCCATAGGGGTTCCCCAAGGATCCATCCTTGGACCTCTACTTTTCTCTGTTTACACCAATAATCTAGCCTCTGCCACCAAACATGGCACACTCATCCAATACGCAGATGACTCTACCATCATCTGCTCAGCCCAGTCCCTACCCAAACTGCAAAAAGTCACACAGGAAGCCTTTTCCTCTGTTGAAACATGGTTATCCGATGCCCAATTAATACTCAACCCAAACAAAACTAAACTACTCATCTTCCAACCCACCAAACATACTCAAAACAACTCTCACTTTAACATCACAGCAAAAGACAACACCACTATATACCCAACTGAACACACCAAATTGCTAGGAGGAAATAGACAATAAACTAAAATTTGACATTCACATATCCATGACCATAAAAAGTCCACAAAAACTAGGAGCATTATACAGAAATAAACAATTTCTCACCAAAGCAGCAAAGATTTCAATAGCAAATTCCCACCTTATCTCCACCCTACTTTATGCCTCTCCAGTATATACCAACCTAAGGCAATGTGATCTAAACAAGCTAGAGACCTGCTACAACAAAATCACAAAATTCGCCACAGGGCATCCTACCGTAGTCACCACTGTCTCTCACTTGCTGAACTGGGCTGGCTTGAACTCCCTCACCTCCTTCAGTGGTATCAACTCTCACTCGCCCACAAACTAGTAAACCATCCACTAAATGTCCCATCCCTCCAGAATTTACTCCAACCCTATCGCACCACCAGACCACTAAGATCCAGCAACAAAAATCACTTGCAGATCACTAAAGCCAATAACTCTGCTGGTGAAGCACTATTCTCTTGCGCCATAGCCAAATTATGGAACTCACTCCCACCCACAATTACCTCCGTACCATCATGCACCAACTTCAAAACTTTATTAAAAGCGCACCTAAAACATGCTGGCTATGCCCTGCAACTCCCACTCTAATATCATCCACCCCATCCAACTACTACCTTTCTTTCACCTCCACTAACTACCTTGATGATAGCAAGCTCAGATGCTCATAAGCCTAGCACTTATTATACAGCAGGAACTTCTCATTGTTACATTTGTTAATGCCTGTTATGTACTTCACAGATAAAGATTCTAGTTGTCTACTGATGTACTATGTTCTTCATCTGTAAATATGTTGTAAGTAATTTCTATGTTAAATTGTTAATCACTATGTAATCCAATGTAACTACTGTCTGTTTATTTTACTGTGGAGCTTTTCTCCCCGGGCCTCCGCTGAAAATGGACACTCCCGGTCAACAAATTTAAATAAATAAATAAATAAATAAATAAATAAAAATGAATACCATTACATTCTGAATATAAATCATGCAGAAATGTATTCAGAAAACTGTGCTAAGAAAAAAGGTATGATAAAATTTTTGCACTTGTATCTATATTATAATATTTGCACTTGTATCTATGTTATAATAAGAAACATAAATGTCAAGGAATCTCATCTCGCGTCATGCAAATTTAATCCCAACAGTACTTGTGCCTCTGTTTAAAATATAAGACTAGATATGAGCCAGTGTTGCATCCAAATAAGCTGTTATAAAACTGCTGTTTACTTATGTTTATGAAGCAACACATTATCTGGCCTGTTACAGGTAAGAACAAACTAGCTTTATGCTTGACTTCATTAATTCGTATGCTTTAGTTCTATGCACCACTTGCATGTGCTTTTATTCACACAAAATATTCTAGTGCATATTTTGATAATATGAACAAAAGGTTGGCTTGCATATGCATACACCAATTAAAAGACAGGCACTGCAATCATAATGCTTACTTACACAAATTACTTCTTTTGTAGTCTTCCCTACCTTTAAACACTAAAACATTTATCAGTGAAGTCAGAAGAGGGACTCTGCGCACTAGCTTTAACATACTTATAACTTCTCTACAACAGCCTTTGTAGTTAATCACCCGATAAATGGGTATGTAAGCAAATCTTATAGATGCATTCTAGGCATGGCCCAGGCAGCAAAGGCAAATTTCAACAATGCATAATGAACTTACAGTATTAGTCAGAAAACAATTCTTGGGGAAATGGGAAGAAACCTTCATAACAAGAGAAAGCATGAATACCACAGAAACAGTAACTGGAGATAAAAACAAATCCCAAGACTCTCAAGAAATCTGCAACAACTGGAAAGGCTGCAGAAATACCTCACTAAAAGAATCACAGGCCTAAAGCAGATGCCCTATGCTGACCACCTTAAAAAACTCTAGCTATACTCTGTCGCATATCGTCTACTCAGAGGCGATCTCTGCTTACATACAAGGTCATGTCAAACCCAGAGCTGTTGGACATGCTACACTTAAAGAAATCCCAATCCCTCAGAGCCACACACTCCAGGGATCTAAACCTTGTCATTACAATAAATAAAACATGCTGGAGGGATAGATTCCTAACCCAGAGACTCCCCAGACTCTGGAATAAACTGTCCATACATGTCAAGCAGAGCACCTCTTTGGCCCTCTTCAAAAGGAACCTTGACGATTGGATTGGAGAAAGAAAATTCACCCCAGGGATCACATCAGTTGCCCTGCTAGACAGGGGTCCAGGGAAGTAAATAGTGTGGGAAAAAATAGCCAGGGAATTGTTATGGCTAGGCTTGCATAGGCCCTAGGGCTGATAGCCTAGTACCAACCTATGAACCAAGTCTTGCACTTGAAAATCCCATCACAAGTCACTGTGGTGCCCTTACAAGTTTAAGAACAGAACATGGATTCATGTGCTGGAGAGGGGAGGTGTCCCAGGACAACAAGCAATGAAGATGAATTTATGAGGTACATTAGGGACAGAGAGAGACTCAGGACAATAAGCACTAATCAATACAGGAGTTGAGGGATTACCTTGAGCAGCAAATAATGAAACAAAATGAAAAATTTAATAAAACACAATGAAAATACCAGTACTCATTCACAGAATCCAAAATAAACCATTATAGGCAAAGCAGCCACTATACTTTCAGAGACAATAGGAATCCTTGACTTTTACAATTAAATATTCATCGTGATTTCCATTTGGCCTCTTTCATCCTTGCAGTTTCCCCTACATGTCATTATCTTTTTGAGTAAAAATTCAGTGAATGTTCCACTGGACAAAAACGAGTAATCAGACATTCAACTCAAGGAAACTTTTTGAGAAAAAATGTATTTTTGCAGGAGGCAAAGTCCCACTCCCCTCTGCCCTCCATATTGGAGGCATGCCCCTCCCACATCTTATATAAACCAACTCTGTGGTTGCAAAGGGGAAAGAGAACCACCTCCCACATGCGCGCGCGCACACACACACACACACACACACACACACACACACACACACACACACACACACACACACCTCACTCACTCACTCACTCAACTATCACTGCCAGCATGCAAACAGAAATTGCACTTTAAGAGATTTTCTCTGAAGGACATGGGATTACACCATTGATGAGTTTAAACTGAAGAGTTGAATGCTCATCCTTTTAGACCTCATTGATTAGTAGACTATCCCCATCAGCATCATTGGTTCTTCCAGGTAATATGGCAGAAAATTGCAAGCAATGGTTGCAGACGTTTAGTCTTTAATTTATCATGCTAGGGTTAAATGAAAACATTAAAGACGTTTAAGTTGCAACTTTGTTTCACCTGGCTGCCGATGATGCAATTAAGACATTTAAAAACTTAATCTTAATTAAGAATAGCAGTCCAGCTTGGTTGTCTTTAAATCAAGTTTTAGTAGTACTGTAAGCACAAATACAACTTGACATATAAAAGATGTGTATTTTTCACTAGAAACCAAGACTTTCTAGACTCCATTAATGATTATGTGTCTGACATAAGACACAGAGCCATAGATCATGAATTTGGTGACCTGCATGTTTCACAGCTAAGAGACAGGATTGTGCGCAGGTGGCACAGTGGTGTAGTGGTTAACATTGTTGCCTCACATTAAGAGATGTTCTCCAGTTTGATTCTTGGCTGGGGTGCCTTCTCTGTGGAGTCTGCTTGCCCTCCCTGCATTTGTGTGGGTTTCCTCTGGGTACTCCGGTTTCCTTCCACATTCCAAAGACATGCATCTGGAGCGTTTCTCCCCAGGCTTCTGCTGAAAATAGTCTCTGTCCTCATTGGACTTTCCCATCAACAAATGTTAAATAACTAAATAAATAAATTACAAATGACAAATTAATATGTACCTCTCAACTGTACAGATTTTTGCAGAATGTCGAGATTTTTGCCTCATATTTTTGGTCTCTTCCTCATAAAATCTGTGTTTTTCTGGTAAATTATTAAATAGTGAAGTCAATAAATAATACTAAATAAAGACAAACATTTGAGTTGCAAACTTTATATCCTTCAGAAAATATGTCATAATGCAAAACCTTTTATTCTAGCAATGTTCTATGTTTATAGGTACAATATTACAATTATGTCCCTATTGTTGGACCATTGTCCCCCAATTCTTTCTAGCTTTGTCCAGATTTCTTGAACTAAGAAGTTGAGAGGTATGAAATGTTTTTTTCAGAAGCTGATCTGATGCTACAAAAAGCTGTGAATATGTATATAGCAGCACATGCAGAACACTTTAGATGTGCATACATTAAAACAAAGCTGGTGTCTGTTGGCAGAATAGGACAATGTTGTCATGGCATCACAACACTAGGACATGCTTCATACAGTATTGTAGCAAAGAAAGTTAGTTATGTATGAATAAGATGACAAAGTAATAAACTGAGGAATACTTAGCAACCCCAATATCATTCAAGCCTTGGTTAACAGTAACAACCATTTTTGTTTTCAGTTACGCAAGTCGAATAAAAAGTGCAGAGCAAACCACTCAACTTCTTTTCTCGAGTTTTCTGGACAATGTCAAGAATAATGAGGGGTGCAAAGACTCGAAAATTAGGGACAATTTTTACATATTAATTCACAAAAGTTAATAGAATAGGTCTTGCATTAACATGTACTTTCCAAACAATAAATATGAAACTCTAATGTTTGGCATTACAAACAGACTAGACTCCTCAGTGATTTTCTGGAAAATCAAAACATTTACAAAAGACAAAGCAAAAATATAAGGCAACATCAACGATGCTATGCAAAATCAAGGACAGTTAAGTGTATGGTACAGAGAAATGTTGTGCAAGAGACAAATAAAACTAATGGGTGTGCCAACATTAATGTAATTAATTCTCTTAATGATGTATAGCAAGCAGGAAATTACATGTTTGCAAATGCAGTTGTGAATGTTGAGACTGAGCCCAGTTTCTTCACTGAAATCAGTTAAGTAAAAGTATGTCAGTGCTTAGTCACTGGACTGAAAAGCAGTGTACAAATAGTATTACATCTGAGTGATGCCTCCAGGTGCATATGCAGGTAACTCCTACTGACGCCTCTAGGTGTCAAATATTGCCTGTTCATATTTGCATCAATAATTCCAAACCATGCTACGTACAAGGGCTTAAAAGATTTCATCTTACAGCTTACATGATGCCAAACTCAATTGCTTTAATATTTGACCTCTGTCTAATGCAGGTAGAGAGATTTTGACTGTTCCTTTTATGATATTAATTTAGATAGATATAATTTTCACATTTTTCCAAATATCTCAGCAAACAAGTAATACAGACAGAACTCAGCATCATATGAAAGCTCTCAGCTACATGAATAAAATGCTACTGACAGTATGTGTGTAACTTGAATGGTTGCTGAGATATCGTAAATTGTTTACAAAATATTACAAACGTAAAAGTTACTGTGTTTAGTGTGACTTATAAAATTCAGTTTAAGACCTATAACCTAAAGAATACTAACAAAATAAAAATAGTTTGTGCTGAAGAATTTGCCATTTATACTTCTTTCATAAACCCTATGGTTCCAGAGATATGAACATTTGTTTGAACTGTGAGGACATAATTTGATTCTGTCAAAAGGCTCAGGCTCCGCCCATTGGAAGATACAGTGCAAACTTCCTGATCTCCATTTGAGTGAATGAGTTTTAACACATTTAAGCTAGAAATTGCGGCTGTATGATTTCATTACAGAAAGTTCTTTAAATTCATAGGTTCATAGGTATTTACTAAGCTAAGGATCACAAGGGCTTTTTCAAGCCTAGCCATGCATCCCAAATCTCTTACTAAGCTAAGGATCACAAGGGCTTTTTCAAGCCTAACCATGCATCCTAAATCTCTGCAAATTTTTGGTATCCTTGATAACTGTAAGCAGGAGATTGGGCCCTGAAACATTTACAGGCTGATGCCTGGGAGACTAACCATTTACAGGCTGCCAGTATCCATTAGAAACATAGGTGCCAAACCAGGGATGAATATCCTGTTCCTCACCCATCTGTCAGTTATACTTGAATTGAGTTAGGGAAGAACTCTGCTTCACATGGATGGGAAGCCTATTCCAGAGAAGAGGTAGCCTCTGGGTTACATACCTGTCTCTCCAGCAGGTCCTGTTTATATCACAGACAAGGTTTAGGTCTTTAGAATGGGTAATTCTGGTGCTGTTTGTTTTGCAGATATGCAGGATGTCCATCAGAGAGGGGTCTGACAATGCCTTGTATGCCAGGCATAGATCTCCTCTAAACAGTCTGTAGGAGACAAAATACAGGGATACGGCCTTGAGGCAGTATGCACAGGACATGTTGCTTACACCCTGTATTCTTTTAGTGACAAATCTCTGTGGATGTTCCAATTGTTGGATATGCCTGGTTAGGTATATACCAAAGGGGGGCCTGATGACTGCCAAATACAGAGGAACAATGACTTACTTGGACCTAGATGCCATACCTTTGTTTATAAATTGCACAACCTAGAATGATTTCCATAAACACTACAGACACATGATGGTCAAAGGCTAGATTACTGTCTATGTGTGTCCCCAAGTCCCTGACTACTTGGTCATCTGTTAGGGGTGTATTGTCAATATGATAGCTACCAGGGATAGATGACTTCCTAAAGGATACTATTATGCATTTCTTGGCATTTAGTTTTAGTGCATGGCTCTGGCACCTGTTGTTTGTCTGTGTCACCCCTTCCTGAAGAACATTTCAGTGGGCCATTCAATGGCTGCTCCTAATTTGCAGTCATCTGTGAATTTAGTCAGCCAAAGGCCACTCATTGGCCTTGACTTCAGAGAAATTAATGCCAAAAAGAAGTGGTTCCATGACTGATCCCTGAGCAACTGTGCTTATGACTGGCCCCTTTGCAGAGGTGGACTCCCACTTCTAACTTAATGGGTCCTTTCAAAAACGAATCTCAAGAAATTCACTGTATGTGTCGAAAACTTCATTACTGTAGTAAAAAAATAAAGCAAAGGAGTCACATTAACTTGCGTTGTAATATAAAAATAAAAAGTGCAATTTATTTCAAACCAAAAAGGTTAGCAAATTCATATTTTGGGATGGACTGCATGTGAAGATTTGAGCATAAAACAAATTCACAGCAGCAAAGATTATAAAGTACAGTGGCAGTCCAAGACAATGATTCACAAAATCACAGAAAAAATAAATGAGGAGGTTACAGAAGCAATTATTTCCACATTCTCTGAGGCAGAAATTTATAGATTCATTTAGTACAGATTATTAAGGCTCAGGAATGAAGTACAGTGTGCAATGATGTGAGATCTCAAAGGACAGACAAAAAATGAAGTCAAATGCTGTAATTGATTTTTTTGAGCAAGTATTAGTGGACCAGAGTTCCGCTGTGGCGACCCCTAACCGGGAAAAGCCGAAAGACCAAGAACAATTCTCACTTAATTTACAGGAGTAGGTTGCAAAAAGGGACAATATGTTTGCCTAATGAATTACATAACATTATTCACAAAAGGTTGAAATCTTTGGATTGGAAATCCAAGTCAAACTCACAAAATCACCAAAAAGAGTGTTCATGCAGTAGACAAGTCCTTTGCATCCCTCCGTATGGGGGAACTGTACTCCCAAGCACCCTGCTTCTTATATGAACCATTTCTGAGATCACACCACCTTGGAAAAAACACAAAACCACTAGATACTGCAATACTGAGTTTTTTCAGCCAATTTGTGGAATCATGCATTAGTGACTGCATGTTACAATGTTACTCACTAATGTGTTGCCCTGATTGCTTGCGGTAATCAAGTAATATAGCATAAAGATCAATCCAGAAGTGCCACCAGTTATTTATGCACCAAGAAAAGTACCAAGAACATTGAAACAAAGAATCATTAAAGAGCTGAAACATGTGAAAGACATGAGGAGCAACGATCATTAGACTAAAGCCACACTATAGGTAAAAAGCAAGGTGACTGCAGTCAGACCTGACATAATTAGGATTTGCATTTACTCACAGGACATGAATAAAGCAATTCTAAACATTATAGTTCAAGAGAAAATAAGCAGACTGTGTAATCTAGGAAACAGGGGCCAGTTTTGGGGGATATATCTGTTACCCCTGTACAATACAGACCTAAACTCATAGTTTGAAGTGCTATGCATTAAGTATGCTCGTGATATAAAAATTTTTGCCACATATAAAATCTATACAGAGTACAGTGCTACTTATGAAAGCAGTAAACCATGTGTAAGAATGGTCAAGTAACAAAGGAATATTCTTAAAGATGGACATAATAAAATGGCTATGTCACATGCAAGTTATATTTTAATAGCACTATAAAGGATGAAAAAGAAAACAGAAAATCACTACAAAAATTTATGAATAGTTACAGAGGGAAAACTAAGAAAGACAAGGGAAAAATTATGGAATGAGACATACATTTGTATATCAAAACATATAATCTCAACAAAAATAAAGGTTTTGCAACTTCCAAGTAAAACATATTTCTTGCGTTTTTCAATAAGGTCCCATAAGAAAGATGGAATAGATACAATGAACAGAAGATCTGTCATAACATGAAATATTAAAAATACCAGTATGTGCTCACATAAATAGAGAAGTAAAACAGGTGACCTGACTCTTATCTACAAGGGTTACAAATGTTTAATCTCGTTTAAGAATTCAGGGCTTACAGGAGGTAGGAATGAGAAACGCAAATGAGGCATCAATTCAGTTCTTGGCCTAGAACTCACATTATCCTACATTAAGAAATCTTGATTTTCAGTAAGCAGACCTATGGGAAGTTTAATAATGACTTAGAAATTGTAACTCTCTGTGTTTTAGATCAGCAAATTAATAAATCAGACACTTGTGCCATCAAACCAGGTGCCACAATGTATGAAGTGTATCTGTGTTATGTTATCTCATCCTAAAAAGCTTATGCCAAATTCTAAATAGAAAAGTAATTTATATACTTGAATACTTGGATTACAATAAGACATCAGACATTATATGCACCATATGAGAACTGAAACAAGAAAGGATAAGTCCATATATAGAGTTTTACAAAACACATCCAAAAAGTTACAAAATCCAGAAATGTGAGCACAACAGCATTTACAAACTTCCTTTATGAAGGCATAGGTGGCTACTAGGCATGTAGGCCAAGAAACAAGCTAGGAGCCTAGCTTAATTTTCCAATTGCCCCAGAGCACTGTCTAGTTAAGTGAATTAGTCAGAGTCACAAAGTAGGCAAATGGAGGCTGACAGAATCGAACTCAATTACAGAAAGCAGATCCTTAACACTTCATAGCCTTACTCTCCTACTCAAATTTTGGCTAATACTCCTAAAACCAACAAAAAAGGCTGGCCTTGTTCGGCAAAAGCAAATTTTCCCTAAAAACATTTCACCTCACTGTCTAAAATACTATGCACTGAAGCCTATGTCTTTAGTGATGCATTTAAGCTAACAAGTGTTCAGAAAGCAGCAAGATGGCTGTGACTCTTTGCTCTTTACCTGAACTTTTGCATACTGAGTGTTTTAGCTAGACATGTTTTATTGCTTTAGTACTAATTTAGAGGCACCGTTTAACTCTATTAGCCTTTATATAAAAATATACTGATTGGCTCTATCAGTTGCACATATAGTGACTGTTTATCTGTTGCTGATAAGTATTTCCAAACAGTGTGAGCTTTTACTTACTGCTGCTGAAAGCCAGATCTCAGAATATAGACTGCTTTTCTTTGGTACTAAAGTCCTAGAAGTTGAACTAGTACCTATTATAACAAAGAAGTGGTTTACCCTGATTTTCTTAATTCTTTGCCAGTTTTTCTCCTGCACTGCCTTCTATTTTTCTGAAGTCAGTCTGATCTAAAGGTATAATCTATGTGTGCATCTGTGTTTATGGACACAGTGACACTCTAGCCATTTGGAAGACATGATTCCTTCACCTTTGAACTTTACTTCCTTGTTCTTTTTTTCACCACTAAACTAATTTGTTCTTCTGTTGCTAACTCCTAGCCAGAATTCATGCATTCTGCTATAGCTGTATTTCAGCTAGTACTAGATTGGAGACCTAGCTACCTGGCCATTTTTTTCATCAAACGAAGTTTTTTTTTCAGTTACTGTTATTATTCTTTTTTTCCTCTGTATTCTGTTGATAACTGTTTTTATTATTTGTGTTCCTTGTACTGTTTTCACTTCCAGCTCCTGAAGCTGCCAGTTGCATTTTAACTATGGCAAGTTTGAACTGAGTTCAGTTTAACCAAATACTGGTAGCATATTTTACATTTGTTCTTATGTTTTTTCATTGATCCTTCTTGTGTGTGGGAGCCTTTATTTGGTTGAAACAGATTTTTTTCATTACGGTATTTAGTCTGTTTAATTTATGTTTGCATAGATACTCTTCGTTTGGAAGCAAAAGTTAAGAATGGTGTGTAAAGTTTTCATTTTGAGACTATTTTATTCCGTCTGTCACATACAGTGACAGCAAAGAACCTTTTCTTACAAGTTTTAGATACTGTATCCTTTGCTACTATCCACATATTGTATTAAGATAATGCAAAAATATGAAAAATTATCTGAATGGTGATAATATGCACTGATTTTTACTATTAGCCCTTTTGCTAATGTATTCTATAGTGAGCTGTAAGACGTTTTTAAGTTGTGATCTGTTTGCTGTCTTTCCACCATTCAAAAATGGGTCACAAAGATATTTTTGATTGAAGAGGGTTATATTTGTCTGAAAACTGTGGTACATTCTTACTGCAAGGCTCTCTGTTAAGTAGTACATTATTGTACATTACATAGATGGGCTCTGTTTTATTTTAAATTTCCCCAGCCCTTTTTGAGTTGTTGTTTGTCTTTCGGCTTTTCCTGGTTAGGGGTCGCCACAGCGGAACTCCGGTCCGCTAATGATTGGCAGTAGACTTTCACAAATGCCGAGGTGCCAGCTCGACGTTCAACCTTCAACGAAGGCACGCCCATTTACGCATGTCTTTCGAATGCCCACCCAACCGTGGGGAGGACATGCAGACTCCACACAGAAGGCACTCCCCGCACTCCAGCTGAAAATTGAACGGGAGAACCTCTTGCTGTGAGGTAACAATGCTACTGCTGCACCATCGCATCTTAAGTAATATTAGACATTCCTTCTCTTCTAGGCATCTTCTGGTCACCCTCTGACCTTTTGACCTTCTGGCAAGGGAGTTCATGATTCTTCTTTTCATTTTAGTGCAAGATACTCAAATTCACAGACATCATCTCTGAATATACTTTCTCTGAGTTGGTGTGACCACACAATGAAAATTCCCAAAGGTAGAGCTGTGGGGCCGAGATTGCACTGGAGGGGTTGTGGGGGGTTTCGAAAACACTTTTTTTCATCTCACTCTTAACCATGACTATAAGCATTTTGAGTAACCAGCAGCAAATTCTTGGAACTAAAACTATTGGGTCTCTAGTTACTAAAATAGAGTCAAACGAGACATATTTATTTAATTATTTTATTCTACTTGATTTGATTTGTTGACCAGGAACATCTAACTGGGCCAAAAGCTGCTTTTCAGCGGAAGCCTGGGGAGAAGAGCTCCATAAAGCTTCAAGCAGATACAAGCACAACCGATTTACAAAACTGGTGGTTTAGAATTGCTTGCAAAGTATCACAGGGCAGGGAATGGGAGATTTTGTTTTTCATGTGATCTGATGTGTGCAAAGTGCAATCATGTAAGGGGATCCCTTACATGGTTGAGTAACATGAATGTTCGATTTCCACGTCCATCTTCCAGACAGGATCTGTTTCAACATAATTTTGCCTAGAGAGGCTTTGCTGTATAATGTCAGCTCAATCAAGAGCAAACCCACCATTGTTTTGAACTTGCTTTGCTTGGCTGACCTGTTATTTCTCACACAGACACATCTGATTGGTTACCAGCACAGACACATATACTTATGCTTTTATTGTACAATAAACCTATTTTATTTTCTGATTTTTGCAGAATATTAGCGTTTTGATTAGAAAATAAGGCAGCAAATTTTAATGCATACTGTAAGGTAGGCAGAAGTACGTGTATAACATTTTATATGCTGTTACTATTCTTAGATTGAGTTTTGACATGTGGGAGGGAAGTCAGGCTCTGATCTATGGTCAAACTTATGTATTTTCATTGGTTTACTGCATTAAACCTTTTTCGTCTAAGGTCTGATAAGGAGATTGGTGAGATGAAGAATAACGTTAGGCTTTTGCATATTTAAAGAAAGCTTATATTTTTAACACCTTTATTGAATCATCACTTGTGACATAGGCAAATTTACATTTATACAAAAGTAATCAAGACATCGCAAAAGAAGTGCTAAACCACTTGCAGTATAGAGACAATTTCTCTGGCATACCTAGTGGCTTCAGTGATGATTGTCTTGTTGGCATAAAGTAAGCAAAACCGATAGCAACTAGAGTTTTGCATGACATTTGGTCCTCTCCCTGTATGACAAAACCCCCATACAATACACAAGTTGCAGGCAATATTGATAAGTACACAGAGTTTGTGTCTGGAAACCAGTTTGTCTGTTCTTTCTTACCATTACTACCACTAGATATGTCCGGCCCATAGCTAATGTTGCTATCAATTTCCTTAATCAAAATGTTGCAACTGCATCTGTCGATACTAAACTAGCTAATGCAGTTCAATGGATTAACTATTGCTCTGTAAAACACTTTACTTCCGTCCTTAGTCAGCTGTTCTACAAAATCATAACACTTCCTCATTTAAATGGACAATTCAAAGTGATACATCACCTACTGATCTTCTAAACCAGGAGCATTAAATAAATCTAAAAGTGTTTTGCCACTGAGACTTTTTAGGGAAAACTTGGGTAAAGATTAAGCATAGAAAGCAGACATCCTTAGCAATTTACAAAGTGCTGTATATTTTTCTACAAGTAAACCACAGACTGACTGTTTATAAGCAGAAAGAAAGTTATGAAAATGTATGAAATATAATGAAATTAGTTCCAAGTGTTATGTAGATCTCAAGTCAAATCTCAAAATATATTTTGGTAGTTAGTACTATATTTGTTTCCTACAACTGTACCTTGCTCAGACAGACACTTTAAGCACAAATTCATCTCTGGTTTAGCACCTATGTCTCTAATGGACACAGGTAACCTGTAAATGGTTCATCTCCCAGGCCCATGCTTACACTTATCAAGGGTATCAGAACTTGTCAGAGATTTGGGATGCATGGCTAGACTTAAAAAGCCCCTTGTGGTCATTAGCCTAGTAAACACCTATGAACCTATGAACTATGTTTCGTTATTTACAAACATCTGTAGTGCAATAATTGTTCTATGCATAATGTAAACAAGCCCACTTCCATACAATGCCTGATATCAACAATCTTGTGTGTTGTGTAATACAACAAGCACTACATGCTTATCATGATTCATGGCAATCTTGCAACATATATATTGGTTTAAACAGACTTAAAAATCGATATAAAAACAGACGTCCGTTGAAGCCCTGGTGTAAAAATCTTGTTTTAATTAAATAAAACTGGTGAGTGCTTTTGCAGTAGACCTGCATCTTCAGACCAAATTACAAATACAACAGTAACAAAGCATTTAAATAAAACTGAAGCACCGATCAGAAAATTTAAAAACAGGCCACATGATAACAATCAATGATGTAAACTCCTTTTTCTTAAGGGCTGTTTTAAAGATTCAGAATTGTTAAGACCAGGGTTTACATTAGCTCTTAGATCTAAAATCCAACACAGCTCAACATACTCTGTTTCATTAAAAATATCACCCTCTCGTAAAGCACAGTCAACTATGCTCAACACAAAAACGTAAAATAGTGTGCATCTCCATTTTCAGCAACATGCTTTGCTAAAGCATTACTTGGCTTCCTAATATGAACATCCTTCACATGTTCAAGTATTCTTTCCTTTAAACTACGATTAGTCTTACTGACATAAAATCCCTCACACCGAATACACTTAGTCAGCTAGACTATGTTTTTCATAGTGCAATCTGCATAAAAACAAAATTCAATAGTCCTAGATAATCTTGGATGAGGAATAGATATCACTGTCCATATATCTACATCCAATACAAAATCTACAGGAGTATACTTCTACGTTCAGAGTGTACTCTCCTAGATAGCGTCTGTCTATAACACGAATGTTGTTTCAGTGTTTTATTGTTCTTGAATGCAAACTTACGAGATGGACCTTAAACTTGAACAAAAGGTTCAATGGAACTAGATGACTGTGTTATATTGTCAGAGAAGTAAATGTTTTGCAAAATGTATTAATGCTTTGTTTAGTGAACTAGAAAGACTGAATGATGAAACGGTAACAGATTTATTGTTTGAATTTAACACTGAATGATATGATGACATTTTAATAAAGTAGAAAAGACTGGTAATTTGAATTTAAGCTGGAAGCACAATAAGTTACAGAGGGATAATCAGGAGTATAGGGCTCAGAAAATGTACCCCATCCCTAAATCCTAAATCCTACATTGTAGATATAGAACAAAGTACAATTAATAACAATAGTGTTAGAGGAGCTGTGAGGTATGAACAGATATCATGATCCACAGAATGAATTTGAAACAGATTTTCAGAATGAATATGTGGAACAAGATAATGGGTATTATAATAATCATATTCCCTCACTAAGAAGGTCTGAACACCTAGAAACTAAAAATAAAAATAGGCAAAAAGGTTTAACACACCAGCGTCATGAGAGGAAGGGGGAGGGGGAGAATGTGGAGGAATTAAAATGCAATGACATTACTCCCCTGAGTCAAAATACTAGGATTACAAGTACACATGATGGTAAATTTAATTAATTTGCTGGTTTTAACATATTTAATTAAACACATTTGCAACTGAATGAAATATTCTTCACCCTCTTTAACAAAGGTTTTTAATTTGTTCCCTCCTTTAGAATAGGTTTGGTGGATACTATTATTGAAATAAAATTATTTACATGAAAGCTTAATTTACAGCTTATGTTTTAGGATCAGGAAACACCAGGGATGGGAACCCTATTATTCAAGAGGAAAAGCTGCTTCAACCCCCCTTTACACCCACTTATTCAGGCCTTTGAGAATATGTATGTTGCCAATATCTATTCTACTTTTACGAATCTCAGTTTTTATACCAATAAGAAGAGGTTTAACTTGACTAAGAATGAGCATGAATCAATGCAAAGTTTGAGGCACGATGATACTTTATGAAGCCTGATAACGGTGGGGATTTGTCATTTGTAATAAGAATGATTATGTTAACTCTTTGACCGCAAAATTTTCAGATAGTATGAAATATCTTATTTCCTCTAAAAATGAAGTTTTTATAGCCTATAAAAGATTTATTTATTGACTGAAGACGCACTTTTTCAAGGTGCCAATTCTGAAGAGCTTTACGAGTTTTTAAAAGTTGACCATCCATTGGTCCCAGTGGCCTTTGGCATACCAAAGGTACACAAGAATATTTAAGACCCACCTTTTAGGATTATTATCTCAGCCAGTGGGAGTCCCACACAACCCTTCAGTGTTTTTACTGATAGATTATTGAAGGATGTTGTAGACCCTATTACATATCTCTTGAAGGACTCATGGTATTTTTTAACTAAAATCAATAAAGATCGTTTTTTTGAAGGTTGTAGTTTTTCAACTATCAATGTAATTGATTTGTTTACATCTATACCCCATGAGAAGGGTCTTGAACTTTTTTATGATGCTATCAGGAATCTTACAGTTTGCAGTGATACATTAATTAATTTCATTACGTTAACCATGGAATTTATACTTAAAAATAATTATTTTATGTTTGAGGGTGAGTTTTATAAACAAATCCATGGTGTGGCAATGGGGGCAAATTGCACCCCTTGTATGGTAATATGGCTTTATATTATTGGGAACTTAAGCATGTCCTCAATTCAAAATTCTTTTCACAATGGTTGGATTATTTTAGATACTTGGATTATATTTTTGTTGTATGGAGAGAATCATCTAACCAACCCCTATTATTTGTAGATTATTTGAATAGTTTGTGTCCATTTTTTAAATTTACTAAAACTACTTCTTAACATTCTATTGATTACTTATACCTCACAATATATAAAGATTATGGTAACCATTCCTTTGGTTCAAAAATATTCAGGAAACCCACTTTTTCTAACAACTATTTAGATTTTAAGAGCTTTCATCCTAAGTATACCAAAAGGAATATTTTTAAAGGGAAATTGGTTAGAGTAGCAAGAATGTGTTCAAATCTCACCACCTTGACTATGGAGATGGAGAAAATTGCTAACATGTTTTTTGATAGGGGTTATCCTATTGATCTGCTTAGTAATATAAAAGTGGAAATATTAGCAGGTTGGGGAACAAAATTTAAACCACTATTAGGTGATATTGAGTATTGGGACTCTTGCACCAATAACAACAGATGCCCCGATCGTACCAACAACATGGTTATTCCATATGGTCAATGGGATAGGGAAATTAGAGTCATTATTTTGAGCAATTGTTAATTTTTAAAAGCAATTCCAATGCATTAAAGACCTTACATGCTGAACCTCATGTTGTATATAAGACTGGAAAGAACTTTAAATATTTATTTGAGAATATCAGTTTACCCTGTACTTTAAGGATTAAGGGCACAACAAAATGTGGGACTTCCAGACAATGTCCATACATTTTGGACAAGGATGGTATGGTTTTAAAAGATTTAGGTTGCACAGTTAAAATGACTAAAGGCAACTATAATACTAAAGGACTGATTTATATTGCTGTTTGTGACCAATGTGGTAGCTATTATGAAGAGAAAACAGAAAGGTGATTTAAAACTAGGATTTATGAGCATTTGTATGCAATTTCTAAAAAGAACATCAATAACTCTCTATTTTTTATACAGAATATGTGCTTTTCTAGGAGTATGGAGCTTATGGTGTGAAACTACCAAAGAGCCAGTTTTGTTTATTTAGTTTATTGGTGGCTCTTTTCCAGCATTGTTTTGGTATTTTATGCTTCTATAGAGCAAGACAGGTTTTTAACGAGAAATGTGAGTCAATGTCCCAAATAATCACTTGGATTATGATGTGTCGTAAAATTACAGAATATTTGATAAACTCACACTAGAAATAAAATTATATAACATGAGTATATAAATTGGTGCACAACTGTTAATGCATCCCAATCCTTATCAATGGGCAAAATAAGAAAAAAAAATGTTTCCTTTTTAATGTGAATGTTGAACAACTAATAGAGACTTGTTCATTTCAGGTGTAGTGTAGGGTCAGTACAGCTTGAGACATTACTTTTATCTTTCTGTCATTTTTGTAATATAATGCTGGAACCTACTGTAGAGAAGATGGATTACAGGCAATAATTAAATTAATCCCTGATGTAATTTCTCTTAAACTTCACACATTGATAAATGAATTACATACACTATCATGCAAGTAACTATTATTTACAGAGAGACATGTAGGTAACTATAACTACATATAAGAAACATGAAATGAAAGAACAGTATTAGGTCTAAGGAAAACACTATGGAGGTATTCCCATCACCTTGCCTTTGCATACATTAATAATCCCTGAAAGGCAGATTCAGTACTTCCTTATGGTACAAAGCAGAAATTGTTACAAAACCGAATTGCCAAAATAATTTGAAATGTCATAGCTTGTAAATTTTATTGAACTTTGCTTTTTATCCAACAGTTTATAATTCAGCATGAACAGACACATTCATCTTATAGTTTTTCAGTGTGGTACTGAATACTGAGTAGAATAAGACAGATTTATGATACAGTACCTTCTTTCTGCCTTCAGTTTTTGACCTTCAGAGTGAGGCTGCTGGCTACCTCTCAGCAGTGCTTGACTGGGGACAGTGTCATTGTGTCCCCTAGAAACTGAAGACTGATGACCTACTCTTAGCTCTCCCCTGTTTCTGTGTAGTGCCACTGAAGTTCGGATGGTTGAAACTGCATGCCCTGGGTAAGGATTCACTGAGTCTTCTTGATGATAGGAATACTGGTGACTATGGGTCCTCTCAGAGGCCAAGTATTGCTGCCCCTGTCGCTGATGAGGTCTTTCACTGTAGTGAGCCGGAAGACAAGGCCTTGTTTGTTCCATCACCCCACCACTACACGTTCGAGAACAGGCAGACCATGGGCCCCAGCTACCCCAAATTCCAGGTATACTATTTATTTCTTCAGCACTCTTAGCTTTCTCCTCTATCCTCTGTGGAACCTAAGATTACAAAATGGAAAGTATGACAATTAGTTTACCTTCTGCAGGAAACAATCTCTATAGCAATTAGTACACAAAAATGGAGAAGCAACTTTCATTAGTCATATTTTAAAAAATAACAAATGATTGCAAGTTCTCATTAAGTAAAATCAATGACTGCATAACTATTATATACTTGACAATGCAATTATCTCTCTAAATAAATCAATGGCTATTGCCAAATTCTAATCTGTTTACACAGACTTTAGATCTTATTATAGAAATCCATCTAGCTTGTCTTCAGGAAACAACGGACATTCCAGTTGCGTATAGTCTGACCTTTTATACCAATTTTAGCATCAGATATTGAATACCACCTCACCCCACCATGGTTTTGATTTATTTGCTAATTTTACAAAAAATATAAAATAAATAAAAGGCTTTGTGAGTCAGTGTTTGCAACTTATTTCAGATGTTTAACAAGAGAGGAAATAGAATAGAACATCCCAATGACCAGAAATACTACTGTTACTGTAAATCCAAATGCACTTCTTGTTCTGGAAATTAAAATCTAAGAATGCAAACCTTACTTAGTTATTGGTTTGACAGATAATTAAGAAGTAGAGTTTCTAGGTTTGACTAAGGCTGCCATAAATACAAAAACTCTATTAACCACACAGAGGTCCTTTGCTTTCTGCAATCCTAGTATGAGGCATATCGTCTCAATTAACTGTGCTTGAATCCTCTCAGGTAGAAATTCCTATTATCTGTCTCAATATTTCTGTAGTCCCCCAAGTCTGACTTTATAGCGTTCCATAACTCTGGTAATCCTGCAGGCTGGTCCCAGACTCTAGAGATTCTGATGAATCCTTCTCAGTCCTCAGCGGTTTCTTCATTCAGCTTATCCTCAAGAAACCCTCTGACTCCATTACAGTCACCATGAGTCCAAAGAATACCTTAACTTTGGGCTCCATAACTCTGTTGATTCTCCTGAGGCCTGTATTTTTTTAATCCAGCAGGGTGACCCTAAATTCTGTCTTTTTGTCTCTTTTTTACATTCATCTGTCACTTGACCACATTATATCCACTCCCCTCAATCCAATGATATTTATCCTTTTGGGGCCTAATAATTAATAGTCATGTGATGATGCAAGTCTTCTGAATAATTTAAAACTCTGGGAATTCACGGTCTTAATTAACTTTTTTGGTCTTGTCTAACTCCTTTAGACTTGAAGGAATTATCTCTAAATCTGTTTAAAGCTATTAGTCCTCTAATTTGGCAAATCCTGTTAAAGCCCTTGAATGTGTTCATTATTTGTGTGTGTGTGTGTGTGTGTGTGTGTGTGTGTGTGTGTGTGTGTGTGTGTGTGTGTGTGTGTGTGTGTGTGTGTGTGTGGTGTCTCCGTGTTTGGTAATCTTATTATTTTTTTCATTGCTTCAACTAATCTCAGGTACTTGTGGAGTCACACCTTGACAGACCACCACTCTCAAGTCATTCATTCATGTTAATATTGATTTATTATTGTTCCTGTGCTGATCTCAGAACCTTGAGAACTCGCATATTGTCCAGGGGTGTCTATTCATTTCTTTCAGGATTATGATCCAAGCAGTGGGTTACCCATGATATTCCAATGCTAATGTAGCTCTTTGCCTCTATACCCCCCAACTCAATTAAGCTCCCTATTGGCCTGTTCAGTTTTCTTAACCATGACATCTGAGGACACTAGGAGGTGTAGCAAAGGCCGATGATGTCATCTATCATCCAGCATGAGTTAGTGAGTTACTGAACATCACCTACATATGCCACGCCATTCTCCAGAACACACAGTGCAATGCCTGCTATCCTGGGGGGAACTATTATCAAGCTAACAGCTGAAGACACGACACATACAGAGGAAATGAAAAAGGTACTTGATGCTCGATGTCACAAACAAGAAAGTAATGCCATTGCTAGGAAATATGATACTATAAAATACAATACAAATAAACTTTATTATGTATGCACACAGTTTTCATATATATTTCAGAGTGCAGCAGGCACAATGGAACACAGCTGCATGCCTGTCTGAATATGCAATGAAACCCTGTCACAGTTCTTCATAAAAATTTCAGTGATGTGTTCTGATTCCTTAGGCACATACTGCACCTAAGGTTTCCAAGTCATCCTTAATGAATTAAATGCAACTCACCATTAAAGTTATTATGGCCATTTTGTCCTTGCCGTACAAGGATTATTTTGGTGGTTGCGTTTTTCCAATGACGTTATAGGTCAATTTTATGGATAAATATATAGGATTTGTTACTCTTAATTTAATGAAAATTTAATACGATATATGGAGAAAAAGTGTTTTGGTACCGATTTTTAAGAATAAGGGTGATGTGCAGAGCTGTAGTAACTACAGAGGGATAAAATTGATCAGTCACAGCATGAAGTTATGGGAAAGAGTAGTGGAAGCTAGGTTAAGAAGGGAGGTGATGATCAGTGATCAGCAGTATGGTTTCATGCCAGGAAAGAGCACTACAGATGCGATGTTTGCTTTGAGAGTGTTGATGGAGAAGTACAGAGAAGGTCAGAAGGAGTTGCATTGTGTCTTTGTGGATTTAAAGAAAGCATATGACAGGGTGCCTAGAGAGACATTGTGGTATTGTATGAGGAAGCTGGGAGTGTCAGAGAAGTATGTAAGAGTGGTACAGGATATGTACGAGGGTAGTGTGACAGCGGTGAGGTCTGCGGTGGGCGTGACGGATGTGTTTAAGGTGGAGGTGGCATTACATCAAGGATCAGCTCTGAGCCCTTTCTTACTTGCAATGGTGATGGACAGGTTGACAGACGAGATCAGACAAGAGTCCCCGTGGACTATGATGTTTGCAGATGACATTGCAATTTGTAGTGAGAGTAGGGAACAGGTGGAGGAGACCCTGGAGAGGTGGAGATACGCTCTTGAGAGAAGAGGAATGAAGGTCAGCAGGACTAAGACAGAATATATGTGTGTGAATGAGAGGGAGGATAGAGGAATGGTGAGGATGCAGGGAGTAGAGATGACGAAGGTGGATGAGTTTAAATACTTGGGATCAACAGTTCAGAGTAATGGTGAGTGTGGAAGAGAGGTGAAGAAGAGAGTACAGGCAGGATGGAGTGGGTGAAGAAAATTGTCAGGAGTGATTTGTGATAGACGAGTACCAGTAAGAGTGAAAGGGAAGGTCTACAAGAGGGTAGAGACCAGCTATGTTATATGGGTTGGAGACAGTGGCATTGACAAAAAGGCAGGAGTCAGAGCTTGACGTGGCAGAGCTGAAGATGTTAAGATTTGCACTGGGTGTGGTGAGGTTGGACAATATTAGAAATAAGTATATTAGAAGAAGGTTTGGAGACAAAGCCAGAGAGGAAAGATTACATTGGTTTGGACATGTGCTGAGGAGGGATGCAGAGTATATTGGGAAAAAGATGCTAAAGATGAAGCTGCCAGGTAACAGGAAAAGAGGAAGGCCTAAGATAAGGTTTATGGATGTGGTGAGAGAGGACATGCAGGTGGTTGGTCTGACAGAGCAAGATGCAAAGGACAGGAAGAAATGGAAACAGTTGGTCTGCTGTGGCGACCCCTAATGGGAGCAGCTGAAAGAAAAGAAGATATGCTGGGCGTGTAGTGATTCATCTTACAAGATGAGATGTGATATAATTGCATGGTACAAAAAGTAAATATAATGCAACTTAGCAGACAGTCACAATGAAATGACAGAGCAAGCCTACATTTGTCTATGTACAACAAGCAATATCTCAATCACAATATCACAGAGTAATTAAAATTGTCAGGGAATTATATCTGAACTCTCAGATATACTGCTGTTACAAGTTGCCATTTCACTTTTAAGGGAATAAATACAATTTGTACTTGAAGGTGGCTAGGTCCCTTTCCCTTTGTCAGTGCAGGGATTTTGACTGGCAGACTGCAGACTGTTTCCCATGATAAAAAAACAATGTCACTATTTTAGGGAACTGAATACAACTTTTACTTTTGATGTAATTTCAACTGAACACAGACAAAGACACATTCAATATATTTACTATATTCCCACCTGAGTAAAAGTCAGATACAAACACATCTGCGGCTAAGCAAATATATATATATATATATATATATATATATATATATATATATATATATATATATATATATGGGTCTATATTAGAACATTGAATGTTTCATAGTTTGAGTCACTAAAGGTCGACCCTTAAAGATCGAACTATGAAAACATTGAATGTTCATAAAAAAAAATTCAAAAAAAAAAAAAAACTACAGGGTGTAGGAAGGGGGGAAAGCCCCCCTGCACCCCTCACACCTACTGCTACTTAAATATACCAACTCCAAGACCACACTACATTGAAGTAAATGGAAATCTCCCCTTATGGAGATTTCTGTTTACCCATTTGATGTTCTGCACTTTCGCTATTCTCGTGTCAACAATGTCAGATTTGACAGTCGGCTTTCGAAAATGTAACATAGACTCTCTCTCTCTCTCTATATATATATATATATATATATATATATATATATATATATATATATATATATATGCCACCACAGTCAGGGTAACACAGACGCAGCACCACTTTAAAACAAATGTTTCTTTAATGGGATAAGCATTTTCGGATCAACTGATCCTTCATCAGGTCCATGTAAAATAAATTACTTTAAAATACTATACAGCCAATCAATACACCATTCACAGGAAACACCCTTTCCATCATCAAAGCATTATACACGCCTCCGAATCCTTCTCCCCTTTAATGCAGGTTTTATAGGTAAATGTGCATTATGCCCTGGAGGCCTATATGCCTGCAGCCTACTGATCCAGTACATTTCAGCTTTCTCCACCATACGGTCAATATCCCCCTCTCTCTTATTAATACCAATACTTTGTATCACTCTGAAATAAAAACAATGCCCCTTCTTATCTTGAATATGTTTAAAAAGGTGATTTTTTCCCATCCTGTAACCTAATATCACTCACGTGCTTGGACACCCTCTCCTTTAATTGTCTTTTGGCTTTACCCATGTAAAAGAAGTCACAAGAGTCACATGTAGCCATATAAACTATATTTCTGCTAGTGCAGTCCACATACCCATCAATGACGTACTTCTTTTTCTGCTGTGTATGTACAAAAACATTTCCCTTATAAATAGACTTGCAGCAAGTACACCTTCAACACAGATAAGTACCTTTTCTTTGCAAGACCACGGAAAAACAATTATCCGTCTTGTCACATAGAAGCTGCTTCAAGTTATGGTTATTCTCCTACAATCCCTTTCACCTCCTCATCAAAAATCAGGATCTTTCAATTATTTCTAATCACATTACAAATCCCCTTCATATCACTCGAATATGTAAGGACCATTCTAAGATCTTTACCACCCTTTCTAGGTTCAGTCTCCTCTGTGCAGTTCCCCCCTATATAAATAGGGCTATGATATATCTTCCCTCAGATCCTGTATTTGTCTCTGTGTAGTATTTACCTTATCTTGTTTGTTCCCTCTAGTCAAAAAATTATCCCCCATGACACTAACAGCTTTCATAAACTCCTCCCCCCGGGTATGGAGTCTAGATGCTCTGAGGAATTGTCCTTTAAGTATGTTCTTATGAACGTGCCTGGGGTGCATACTACATCTATGCAGGATACTATTCTTCCAACAATCCTTATGGTAGAGACCAGTATGCATCTCCCCAGATAAAGTATCCTGCTTTAATCTGATGTCAAGAAAATCAACACATTCAGTGCCATAGTGCATCGTGAAATGTAAGAAATCAGTGGTCGTCTCCAAATATACAATGAGGGCTTGTAACTGATCCAAACTTCCTCCACATAAAATGAAGACATCATCCACAAACCGTTTGTAGAACTAAATAGATCTACAAAATGGATTGCTGTCAAACAAATGACACTCCTCCCACTGTGCCAACACCAAATTAGCACAGGTGTTGGCATATAGGGTATCCACGGCCACACCACATTTCTGCAGATATAACTCGTCCTCGAACATAAATATATTGTTCTCAAGAGCAGATCTCATCAGGGTAAAAATTAAATTAATTTTTCTAATATTATACCCACTTTTGCTAGGAAGGAATGATTCTAATGCTTCTAAACCATACATATCGGGTATTACAGTGAAAAGATTATTTATATCCATGGTTAACCATGACCGGGCAACTCCCAATGTTACAACCCTTTTTATATAACCCTAGGTCCTGCAAAAATGCTGAAAATCCTTGATTACAACAGGTGCAAACTTAAGTAGCCCCTTTAAATTATTTTTAATATAGATAGACGCAAGTTCAGTTACCCACCCAGCTCCAGCCACAATGGGGCACATTGGTGGATAAATACAATCTTTGTGCAGCTTAGGTAGGCATTTAAGGAATGAGAGGATGTACAACATTCAAATAATTATATCGCTCTTCAATTATTAAACTACCTTCCTTCATTTCACATAGAGTACATCTAAAGTTTATAAGAGCAATATTTAAAATATGTCCCTATTTTTGGGCCTTTGCCCCCCCTCCATTATTTTAGGCATTGTCCAGATTTCTTGCACTAAGTGGTAGAGAGGTGTGCATGCAAGAAATATTTAAAACTCATGTAAATCAGCTCATCTATCAATGTTTTATGCTGCAATTATAAATGCACATCATGTGTAACGTAATTGTGGAGCTTTTCTCTTGGGGCTCTGCTGAAAATGTGTTTTGCCCAGTCAGGTTTTCTTGGTCAGCAAAGATAAATAAATAAATAATAATAAATAAATACCCCTCATCCCCACTTCTCTCTGATTTGACCTGCACTGCCAGTACTCTGGTAGCAGTGAATGAGTGATGGTTATATGTAAAATGTTGCTCCGCTTATGAGTCAGAACTCTATGTTGAGGATTCTACATAAGGAAAATCTCATTGGTAGGGTAGCCTCTGAATAGGAAATACTTAGCATCATTGGGAAATCTGCCAAGCAAATATGTCTTCATCATGCTAGACCTTTCTGAATCCTAGTAAAAAGCCAGTATACCAAGAAGGAACACAAGAAAGTTAAATGATATCTAAATGCTATGCAAGTGGAATGCATTGAAATTACTTGAGTATGAAGATGTTTAAGCTTGTTCAAACTTTGAACTTGAAACTTGAGTAAAATGTCAGTATGGGAGAAAATTAACTTATTTTACATTTACTGGCTGTTTTTTTTGTGAAATGATAATTGTATACATTGCATACATTATTTCTCTGAATATAAAATAATAATCCATACATCCATGCCATGTCAACAAGTTGAGCCTAGTAAACCAAACTTTCTGAAAGTTCTGGCCACTGTGGTAGCATTGAGGGATAAAATCCTGACTATGATCCAATTGACTCAGGTTCATGTAGTGGCTTGGGCAACTGGCCGAGTGGTGGTGGGTTGGGCATTTACCTTCTAGGCAGGATAGGTGGTACTGGAAGTGTCTCCATGGTGGAGGCTGGCGCTGGCACTGGCAATGTCACTAGGGGAGGCATGGTCTTTAAAGGGAAACAGAGTAGAGTGGGGACATTGCTGCTACAGATGCAGGTAGAAATCCCACATGTTCCCATTGCATGCCCACCCCCTGGCCATTACTCAGGATATGAAAGAGAGAGAAAGTAGAAACAAGGTAGGTCATATCAGTATAAATATCCTCATCTAGAAGATAGACAGTATGACCCACCCCCCAAGATGCCCCTACACTTCCGACTGGCACTGACTTAGGGCACTGGACTTCAGTGATTAAGTGCAGGTAGACCCAGCAAAAGACATGGAAGACTGAGATAGCAGTCAGAATGATGGAGTAGAAAAAAAAAAAACTAAAAAAAAAAAAAAAAAAAAACAAAAACTTTCTGAAAGATCCTCCAGGGAGCTGAGAAGTAGTCCAGGATATTCATAAACATAGTGTACTTTTGCATAAAGGCATTCTGTGCACTGTGTTGAGTATGCTGCTTCCTATCACTGTTGTGTTCCCCAGACATTGAGCTAAGCAATAGGCAGCACTCAAAGGAGTGGCAAAATTTTTGCCCTGTGCACTGGAGTACAAAATATGCCTCTGTCTACTATGCACTGTCCTATCGGGTCTATATTAGAACATCGAAGTGTCAGAACTTCGAATATTCTAATATTGAACCCAATTCAGAGAATGATGACAACATCGAACATTCAGAACAGCAAATTTTTTCCTAGGGAAAAATTTGCAGTTTCAAAACACACACACACAACACAAGCACACCAAACAAACAGCAACACACACACATGCACCTAAAATCTTACATATAACCCTACACTAAACTGTACATACACCACTAACTATCCACTTACCTTAACCCAAACCCTAACCCTAAGTTCCGTCACTATCACACACTCAGCTCACCCATGCCCTAACCCTAACTCACCTGCCCTGCCCTAACCCTCACGTCCACATAATCGCACACTAACCTGTACCTGACCCGTAACATTCCACCACAGCGCTGAAAATAGCAAAGTGACAGAAATGGACAACCAAATTCTTTCCCTGGGAAAAAATTTGGTTTTCTGTAGCTTCGCTATTTTCAGCGTTCACCGAATAGGATTCGATATTAGAACATTAGATATTCTGAAACATCAATGTTCTAATATAGACCTGTCCTATCAAGGGCTGAATTACAATATGGCATGGTGACACAGCAGAGTGTGGCAAGGAACAGTTTGCGGATAAGGTGTGGTTCTGTCTAACATACCTTATTCAGTACATGTTCCCTACTCTTCTGTGCTCTGATGTCATGCCATACAGTGATTCATAACAATTTTTCATTCATTAGGCATGCTGTCAGAATGACATTAGCATACCATGGAATTTGTTGTTGTGGATGATCTTATTGATAGAAGCTTAGCAACATCATTATTTGAGGGCAAGGACATATGTGGTTGTATTAGTAGTAGTAGTAGGTTTGTATGCATCACACAGAAATCCATTGCAGATCACATTTTTCCTGCTGTGGAAAACATTTTTTAATGTGTACACTGATGTTGCTGCGCTGATCTACATGTTGAGCAACACATCAAGGAAGGGGACTGATGTGGTCTGATGTATAGTACATGGTTCTGATCCCATACCTTACATAGCTGGGACAACCCTGTACACAGCTGTTGTTGTGTTTCTGAATTTTGGATGATCTTTGGGGGGGGGGGGTGCTGTTCATTTGCAAGGTCTTACTCAGTTGTGTAGTAGTCTTATAAATAACACAGGGCTTTGATATTCTTTGGACAGTCTATATCCCTACTCCAAGAGGCTTAAATTTCATAAATTCTAGCCATAAATTTAGCACTACATCCTCAACCTGCCCCAAGACTTTTCTTTCCAAACCACCACACAAATGAACAAGGGGCTAGGACACATTACTGACCATTTTCCTGAGGATTATCCATAACTATGTACCATTTCTGGCTATTTTTGCTACCAGCACATAAAAGCCTGTATCTCAAAAAATTACCTGATATTTTTCAAGACATTTTCAGAGAGTATTACTACCACAGTCATCTATTAGTTTATAAAACAATCTTAGATTGAGTTTCTGCATTCACAGTTTAAGAAGCAGATATAGGCACATAGGTTCATAGGTGTATACTAGGTTAATGACAACTAGGGCCCCTATAAGCCTAGTTGTGCAACCCAAATGTGACTCAGAAATTAGATTCATATAGGGGTGACTAACTGACTGCCTTTGTCCATCAGATATATAGGTGGCAGTCTGGGGTGAATTTCCAATTACCCATCCATTTGTCCAAATTGTGCTTGAATAGGGATTTGGAGGAGCTCTGCTTCACATGGATGGGGAGCATGTTCCAGAGAATGGGAATTCTCTGATAAACATATTTGTCTCTCCAACATATCCTAATTATGTCACAAGCAAAATTTAGATCTTTTAATTTACTGGTTCTGATGCCATTTTTTTCTGAATGAGTACAAGGATCATCAAACTGGGTCCATGAATGCCTTGTACTCCAGGCAAAGATCACCTCTCAGAAGTCTGTATGACACTGAACAAAGAGCGAAGGTTCTGAGACAATCAG